>NC_133619.1:629489172-629697208 GCF_048593235.1 Sminthopsis crassicaudata | reverse complement strand
AAAAAAGTCTGCATGCTCAATGATCTTGGATCTGATGGGGGAAGGGAGTGCAATGTGTGTGTGTGTGTGTGTGTGTAGGATTGGTGAATGCCTTGTATGTGTAATAAGAATGATCATAAGCTAGGAAGTGATGAGGCAAAGGAGAGACACTAGACAAATGTCCAGACTCACTTTGCTAGAAACTGATCAGAGCAGGAGCCCAGCCCAGCCTAGCTGACTCCAACATTCAGTTCCTAAGATCACGCCATGTGACTTTATGGATCCTCACACATATTCTTCCATTTTCCACCTCTCTGCAGTTGTATTGGTGGTCTCCTATGTCTTGGAATGCCCTCTGTCCTCACTTCCACCTCTCAGGCTCCTACCCATTAAAACATGATTCGAATGTTACTTTCCAGGTGAAACAAAATAACCTTCTCACATATTTCTTAGAATTTATCTTGTCTATGCTTATTTATGTTGATGTTGTGTCTCCTATTAGAATATAAACTCTCAGTGCAGGTGTTTTGTCTGTCATTTTGGTCTCTGCAGCTCCAGCAACTAGCACAGTGCCCACCACATAGTAACACATGATTATTATTTCTTCCCTCTTTCCTCCCCTTCTTTCCCCTCCCCTCCCCTCCCCTTCCCTTCCTTCCTTCCCTCCTTCCTTCTTTCCATTCCCTCCCTTCCCTCTCTTTCTCCTTTCTTCCTCCTTCCCTTCCTCCTTTCCTCCCTCCCTCCCTCCCTCTCCTCTCTTCCCTCCCTTCCTTCTTTCCTCCTCCCTCCCTCCCTTCCTCTCTTCCCTCCCTTCCTCCCTCCCTCCTTTCCCTCCCTCCCACCCTTGATTTGTGAATATCTCCGATTCTTTCTAAGTCAGAGTGGAGAGCACCAATTAAACCTTTGGATTAGACATTGATTCCTAAACTCATTTGGTGGGGCTGCCTCCCCAGATGCTTCCTGACTGCTTGGAGGTTTTCCTTTGAATTTGCTCACATTCAGACAGCATAACCTTAGGCAGCTCTCAGGCTCGTTCTTGGTCCAACCAAGCGTGGCTGTGATAACATCTCCAGGGGGCTGCCATTCCTGGATGCTCTGGGTAATTACATGCATAAGCTGGAATCAAGAAGACAATCATTCTTTCCTTATTTTAAAACATATATATCCAACTCAGCAGTACAAACTCACCTTCTCCCTCCACCCACATCCCCCTTCTCTTGTGAATTTCCTTCATGCCTTCAAAAACATATATATATATATACATACATACATACATATATATATATATATGTATAATATATATATATTATATATATATATAAACACCTACTATGTGCTGCGTGCTATACTAAACACTGGGGATACAAATACTTGGCTTGAAGCCATCCATTTGGGGGAACTCACTACCCTTTGAGGCAGCACATTTTACTTTAGGACAGTCTTATGATTAGGAAGTTTTTCTTATATTACATCTAAACTAAACTTGTTCCTTGGTGGTTTCCCTTTATGGCCGAGCGGAATGGGGCTATTCATCCATGTGAAGGCTCTTCAGATACTTAAAGACAGCCATCAAATCTTCCAAATTTCTTCTCTAAGCAAAACAATCTCAGTCTTTTCGACTCATCTTGATATGGTATAAACTTGACATTCGTCATCTATTGCATTCTCTTCCCTCTGGTTACTCTCTAGTTTATCAGCATCCTTCCTAAGATATAGTACCTAGAACTGAACACTATCTTCTAAATATGATCTGGTTAGGCTAGAGAACAGTAGGCTCATTAATTCTTGTTCCTGGACCCTCTATCTAAGACTGAATTAATTTTCTTGGATGGGCCAATACCATAACTTATATTGAACTTTCTGTCCATTAAAATTCCTAGATCTTTTTTTCAGATGAACCACTGTGTAATTATAATTCTTTTCTCCATTCCCATCTTATATTTGGGAAATAATTTTTTTTTAACCAAATGTAAGACTTGTCATTTTTCCTGCTAAGTTTCATTTTACTTAAGTCTTTGAGATCTTTTAAAACTTTGATTCTGCTATGTTAACTGTCCATTCAATTTTGGATCATTTTCAATTTGGGAAAGCGCCTACGTGTACCCTTTATTCAAATACTTGATAAAGATATTCAACAGAACAGGATGAAATGCAGATCCCAGGGAGAAGGAAGGGGGAACTTCATAAGGGAGACTTTCCAAGTTGACATTGAACCATTAGTGATCTGGCTGATTCTCATCATTCAGCTATCTCCTAATCTGTCTAATTGTTCATAGCTGTCATTCATATTTGCAAGGCACTTTACATAAATTCGATCTTCATAACAACCCTACAAGGTAAATCAAGGTATTTTAGGCAAGGAGACTGAAGTTGAGACAGATCTACTGAGTGACTTGCCCATAGTCACAAAGCAAGTAAATGTCTGAAGGGGAATTTAAACTCAGGTGTTTCTGACTCAACTTCTCTGACATGTTCTGTTAGCTCACACTTTTCCATCCTTTCCACAAGAAGGACTTGAGAGACTTCCCACATGATTTGCTCGTCTAGGCAAACATCTCCAACATTTTCCTCGTCTACCAGTTTAATTAGTGCTGTCACAAAAGGAAAGCCAGGGTATGTTAAGGTCTTTAGTTGGGATTAAAAAGGGACTTCTCAGAAGAATGAGGGGAAATGGTGAAAGAATTAGATCCTTTTATTTTGGGTGTCAAAGGGGATATCTTTTCAAAGGGAGGGTTATGTGACTTAATGGAAGGAGCAGAAGGCAGGGAAAAGAACAAGGCATTGACTTTTTCCCAATGGGGCTGGGATGAATACCTCTAAACAGAATTTGCCCAATTCAAAAGGAAGGGATACCACTAGGGAACCTCCGACTCAGTAGTCTTAGGCCATTGGAGAAATTCTTTCCTAACTCCCTTGCATTTGCCCCTGGGTGGATAATCTGTTTCTTCAAGAATTCTAAATAATAAATTCTAAATTACTTCATATACTCCTGAGTCTTTTTTTTAATCTTTGCAGCATATTTATTACACTAATTAACTTGTATTCATTCTCTATGTAACTTATAGTATTTATTCTCTTTAGGATATCCCAAAAATCTTAGTGCTGTTTTAACCTTAAATAACCTAAAAATGCACTAAGACTTTTGGGACATCCTATAGTCATTACTGTTCTTGCTGAGTGGTATCAGTTAAGCGTCTGACTCTCTGTAACCCCATTTAGGCTTTTTTTTTTTTTTTTTTTTTGACAAGATACTGGAGTGGTTTGACATTTCCTTCTCCAGCTTATTTGACAGGTGAGAAAACAGGCAAAAAGTATTAAGTGACCTATACAGGATCACACAACTAGTGTCAGATATTTCCTGCCACGAGGCTTGACTCTCTAACTATTGCATTACCTAACAGCCATGTATAATTATGTTAAAAATATGGTTTTGAAATTAAACTTAAACTTTAATTTAATATTTTAAGAAGCTTTAAAATGAACTGACTTTTGGGACACCCCTAAAATGTAATCCCCTTGAAAATAGTAATTGTTTATTTTTTGTATTTATATCTCCAGAACCTAGTATAGTACATGATACATTTGTTATTGTTCAGTTGTTTGGCAGTTTGCCGTTTCCTTCTCCAGCTCATTTTACAGATGAAGAAACTGAGGCAAACAGGGTTAAGTGACTTGCCTAGGGTCACACAGCTAGTGAGTACTTGATGAAGATTTGAACTCATGAAGATACGTTTTCTTGACTCCAGGCTAGGTGGTCAGCTACTTTGCCACCTAGCTGCCCAATGGGTACACAGCAGATACTTAATAAGTATCTTGTTGATAAGTGCTTGTTGATCAATGGATTGAGTGCTTGATGGATACTTTCTTGGACAGAGAAAAGATGGGTTAAAAAGCCAGAAGTCCTTTGGTGCCATTCAGGGGCAGCCAAGTGCCTCCTTTGAACCTCCTCAAGCTCCAGTGCTCAAGGATTAATTGGGGGGGAGACAGCAAGTGACTTCCTGGGCTCCACAGCAAGGAGTAGGGAAGTCCTTGGGGTGGCCTTATTTTAACGAGGAGACAGTTATCTTGAGCAGCTCCCTGGAAAGGTCAGGATCCAAATACTGTGCGCTTTGGCTATTAGACATGATTTCACACTTGCTGCTATCAAATATTAAATGGTCCTTAAGTGCTTTTTATATCCAATACTCTGTCCTTTTCCTGCTCTCCTATTCAATAATGCAGTAGGTTCTTACCCAAATGCAGCAAAGGTCAGGTCTCAGTCAGTTTCTTTACTTGGAGAATCTGGTCTAGGGCGCTGTTGGAACATTTACTCTGCTCCTCAGCGCCATGGAGATACAGAGAATGACCCCGGGGAAGTCTGGGAGAATGCTACATTTTCCATTGTAGAGATATCTCTATAGATATAAATACCAATTGTTTTTTTTTTTTTTTTTTTTATAACTTCCATTATGGAGATTCCTTCCACCAAGGCAGATCACACCCTGAGGAAGTGGGATTTCCTAGAAAAGTACCATTAAATTGCTTGAGTTACATAGGAGTTATGGGATGTCCCTAGGCTCACACAGTTATTCAGTGACAGAAATGGGATTGGAATCCAAGTCCTTATGACACAACTGCTGCATTCTATTTACTTCATGTTGCCCCGAAGGACATTACATGTTTCTGCAAATGTTTTTTATTTTGGTTCTTATACAAGGGGACAAACGATACATTTGAGCTGTGTGACTTTGACCAAATGACTTACTTTCTGACCCTCACTTCTTTATCTGTGAAATGAAAGGGTCTGGTTGGATTAGTTCTGAAGCCCTATCTGGTTCTAAATCATACGATTCTAATGAGTGTTCATGGGAGTTTAATATATCTATATTTATCTATTTATATATCAATCACTATTGGGGATAATAGCACAATTACAGTTTATAAAAAACTTTACAAATATCACATTCGATTCTTATTGTAACTCTGGGAAATAGTTAGGATTATTATTCTCCTTTTTTACAGAAGAAGGAAATGAGGCAGACAGAAATATAGAGAGTCACACAGCTAGTGTCTGAGGGAAGGTTTACACTCAAGTCTTTGTCACTATAATCTAGTACTAGTCCAAGTCCAGACTGAAAGAAGAGAGAGAGAAGAGGATGGAGAGAGAGGAGAGATAGAGATAGATAGATACAGAGACAGAGAAACAGACACAGAGAGAGAGACAGAAAGAGAGAGAAGGAAAAGAGAGGCAGGGAGAAAGAGAGAAAAAGAGAGAATGAAAGGTGAGAAAGAGAAGAGAGAGAGAGACAGAGAGAGAAAGAGAAAGAAAGAAAGGAAGGAGATATAGAGAAACAGAAAAAAGAGAGAGAGAAAAGAAGAAAGAAGAGACAGAGAGAGAAAGGAGAGAAAAGAGAGGAGACAGTGAGAAAGAGAAAGAGAGAGAGGAAGGAGATATAGAGAAACAGAAACTAGAGAGAGAGAAAAGAAGAGAGAAGAGACAGAGAGAAAGGAGAGAAAAGAGAGGAGACAGAGAGACAGAAAAAGATAAAAGACACACAGAAACACACACACGAGAGAGAGAGAGAGACAGAGAGAGAGAGACAGAGACAGAGAGAGAGAGAGAGAGACAGAGAGAGACAGAGAGAGAGAGACAGAGAGAGACAGAGAGAGAGAGAGAGACAGAGAGAGAGAGAGACAGAGAGAGAGAGACAGAGACAGAGAGAGACAGAGACAGAGAGAGAGAGAGACAGAGAGAGAGAGAGACAGAGAGAGAGAGAGACAGAGAGAGAGAGACAGAGAGAGAGAGACAGAGAGAGAGAGAGAGAGACAGAGAGAGAGAGAGAGAGAGAGAGAGAGAGAGAGAGAGAGAGAGAGAGAGAGAGAGAGAGAGAGAGAGAGAGAGAGAGAGAGAGAGAAGAGGAGAATGAAAGATAAGTAGAAATGTCTAGCTGGACCACCTACCTAGCTCCTTAGGGAGTGGTAGGAAGTTGATTGTGATAGAGAGCACCTTGGCTTTGCTGTCCAGCATTCTGAGTTTGAATCTTGATTCACTTAATAATTCATGATGTGTAAGTTACTTAGCTTTTCCCAAGATTTGAACAGGGTTTAAATCTTGGCTTTGAAGCTTAGTAAACAATACAGGGGTAGAGCACCTGATCTTCCTGAGTTCAAATCTGCCCCCAAACAGTTATTACTATGTGATCCTGGGTAAGTCACCTCACTCTGCCTCAGTTTCTTCATTTGTCAAATGAACTGGAGAAGGAAATGGTAAACCTCTTCTGTGACAACTGTGACAACTGGATAACAATAAAGTTGTAGGGCTGTGGATAAGCCATTCAATCAATTGCCTCAATTCCCTATTTTGTGAAATGAGAATAATAATAAGCACTCTCATCATTTCAGAGGCAGTGTGGTGCAGTAGTAAGGACCCTGCATTTGAAGTCAGGGGACCTGATTCTGAATTTCTGCTCCATATCTGTACAATTTTGGACAATGCATTCATCCCTTGTAGGTTTCAGTTTTCTCATTAGAAAAATGAGATGGAGGCAGCTAGGTGGCACAGTGGATAGAGCACCAGTCCTGAATTCAGGAGGACCCGAGTTCAAATCTGGTCTCAGACACTTAACACTACCTAGCTGTGTGACCCTGGGCAAGTCACTTAACCCCAGCCTCAGGAAAAAAAAAAAAAAAAGAAAAATGAGATGGCTTCTGGGGTTCTTTCTAACTCTAAAGATCCCTTCCTTTCACCAGCCTGGACTTTACTCTCCCCATTTGTACATTGAGGGAGTTGGACTAGATGCCCCTCCCATCTCTAGTCCTATGAATCTATGACCTGACTTGGGCAATGAGAACTCATCACTCCTAGGTCTCAATTTTCTCATTAGTAAAATGTGGGGGTCAGCAACCCATATAGAGAGGTAATAGACTCAAGATGCAGACTGAGAAATGTATTATTGAACACATCCAATGTGGCATTTTATTTTGATTTTGTATATGTGTTACAAGAGGTTTTTTATCCCCCAGTGGTATAGAATGCTATAGAAGTCGTGTTGTGTATATTTTCAGATAAGGTCATGTATTATTAGTTATATTTGTTTGCTTTGTTGTAAGAGACCTTTTAGGAAGCAGCACTAATCTATAAATGTTTCTAATGTAAAAAATGAAACATCAACAAAAGAGGGAAAATAAGGACTTGCTAATTGAAAAAAATTCAAAAAAGAATGAAAAAAGAGAGGAATCAATTAAATAGCTAGGAAGTTCTTTCAGCTCTCAATTCTATTTTCTAATTTATGATATGGAGGAAAAAGTGAAGAAGTGGAAAACCCGATTACTGCCCTCTTCTAGTTTATAATCAAGCAGAGGAGATGAGATAAACATATGGAACAGTAAGAGAATAAAAGATCTACCATGTTGTTCTGCTGAGTTTTGTGTTCTAGGAATTCAGAGGAGACATAGGACCATTGATCTTTGTCCTACTGAAGATCCACAGCAAGATAGTCTGGGACTTTTTGCTTTTGAAGGCTGGTTTTGTAATTTTGTTCAGGTCTGTGTCAGTAGATGGAATCATAGATTTATCATCATCTTGGTCTGAAAAGAAAGCCAGGGCAGGGCTTCACTAACTTCTGTTTAAAATTTTCTCCAGACAAAGAAATTGAACATTACAACCTTTCCCTTTAATTCTTTCTAGTGTTTTAACAATCCCCTTCAGAACTATTTACCTTTGTATAACCCCAATCTCTTCCTATTTTAGGCTAGTCTTCTCTATGCATTCTCAAGAGAGGAACAGAGACTATTTCCTATTATTGCAAGCTGTTCAGGGTTTGAATTCAATTCGGTTCAGTCCTACAAACACTTAAGTGTCTACTACTCAAGGTACTCTCTTAGGTCTTAGAGATGCTAAGAAAAGGAAAAACTACAACAAAAAAACAATCTCTTCCTTCAAGGAGTTTATATTGTAAGGTGAGAAGGAAGGAATATAAAATATATTCCTATAAAATAGACCAAGAGCGTTGATTGCCTCAGTTCCCTTCTATGTAAAATGAGCTGGATGAAGAAATGGCAACCATTCTAGTGTCTCTGTCAAGAAAACCTCAAATGTGATCATTTGGAGTTGGATGTGATGGAAATGACTCAATAATTATATCAACAACAATAACCACTACCACCACAACTACTACCACCCATTTGGAAAGTTTATGGTACCCTTAAGAATATATTTTTAAATAAATATAACACATTGCAAAGAAAACTTGAAATAAAGATATAATTCCTTCCCCTCACCCCTTTTTCCAACTCCATGGATCCTCTGAAATCAGCCACAAATATTTTTAGGAACATCCATAGATGGGATCTCCATTCCTATGGCCTCTTCCTTTTATAACTGGGGAGGTCCTTTTAGAATGTACATGTTCGCTTTCTTCCCTTCTCCCCCTCCTTTTCAGCTTTCTTTTGGGTGTTGCCTTCTCCTATTAGATTGTAAGCTCCTTGAGGGCATTTGTTGTCCAGTCATTTTTAGTTGTGTCCAGCTCTTCCTGATCCCATTTGGATTTTTCTTGGCAGAGATACTCTAGCTCATTTTACAGATGAGGAAATTGAGGCAAACAAGGTGTTTTACTCAGAGTCACCAAGCTAGGACACATCTAAGTCAGATTTAAATTTAAATTTAAATTCTAGGCCAGGCATTCTATCCACTTCACCCTCTAGCTGCCTTTCCTGGAGGGCATATTCATTATTTTCCTCTGTATCAGTGTTCTCAGCTTTGAGTCCTGGTTTAACATCTAATCTGTTCTAATCTGTAGACCCCAAATGAAGAACCTTCAAGGTATATAAAGTATACAAGGTAAAGAGAGTATTTCAAATGCAAAATCATTAATAGAGAGGGAGTGGAAGGAGATTAGGAAAGATATTGCGAGAGATAGGACAGTGGATTGATTGCCAGGCCTGGAGTCAGAGATTCCTGAGTTCAAATCCAGCCTCAAACTCTTACTAGCTGTGTGACCAAGGTTATACTTAACTTTGCCTCAGTTTCCTCATCTGTAAAATGAGCTACAGAAGGAAATGACAAAACTATCCCAGTAACTTTTCTAAGAACACCTCAAATGGGGTCACAAAGAGTCCGATATAATTGAAATGTAACAACATTGGGAGGATGGCACTTGAATTAGATCTTAAAAGAAATAAGGATTCTTCTTATTCTCCAGCCTTTAGAGAAAGATGTGACCCTTTTCCTTTTTTAAAGCTGATCCCCTTGCTTGTGTCCTTGATCCCACTTCTCTCCTCCAGAGGAGGGAAGGGACTTTTATTGTTTATCTCTGGTTTGATCAATCTCTTCCTTGATCAAGAAGCTCTAGATGCTCCCTATTGCTTTTAGCAGAACATAATCACTCTTGTGTTTGGCATTTAAAGCCCTTTGCAATCTGAATGCAATCTTTCCAGGCTGATTATATGTGCTCCTCTCTCACCCACTAGCCTTTATGCTCTAACTCAAGTGTTAGTTCTTAGGAGGCCTTTCCTGATTCTCCCATTGTTAGTGCCTCCCCCTCACCCCCATCCTATTGTATCTTCTTGTCTTCTCTAGCTGATTGCTCCATTATCCAAGCCTATTTTGTCCCAATCTCCCATCTCTCCCTAGCTACCAGCTCCTTCCAATCTGCCTAAAAATACACCCCTCTCACCCCCAACTCTTAAAAACTCTCACTTAATCTGACCATCCTCAGCAGTTATCATCCTATTTCTTCTCTTTTATGGCTAAACTCTTTGAGAAAGTCATCTATAATTGATGCCTCCACTTCCTTGCTTCTAAATTCTCTGCAAGATGGCTTCTGACCTCATCTTTCAACTAAAATTACTCTCTCAAAGTTACTAATGATCTCTTAATTGTCAAATTCTATTTGATCCCTCTGTAGCCTTAGACACTCTTGATCCCCTTCTCTGGAATACTCCCTCCTCTATAGGTTTTTGTGACTCTGATCCCTAGTGCCGTTCCTTCTATGGGTCTGACCCCTCTACATTTGTTTTTCTGGATATTCATTCACACTCCATAAATGTGGGTATCCCACAAAATTCTGTTCAGGGCCCTCTTCTTTTTTTTAAATTAAATTTTATTTTGTTTATAAAGATTAGCCTTTTTCCCATTATTCTTTTCTCTTAATTCTCATTGAGAAAGCAAAAACACCAAACCAAATCAAAACAACAAAACCCCAAAGTCCCTATTATGAGCCTGTATAGTCAAGCAAAACAAATGCTCACATTAGTCACATATAAAAAGCCTCAGTTTGTAATTTGAGTTTTTTAATAATTCAATTATTTCATTTCTTTCCTGTTCTAAATTCTCTCCTTCACTACACACACATACACACACGTGCACGTGCACACACACACACACACACACACACCATGCAAAATAAATTTTGCATTAGAAAATCCAAGAAGAGAAAGCAAGAAAAAGAAAGAAATAGAAGAAAATAGGCTGCAATCTGCCTTCTGAAGCTAGATTGCATATTTTATCAGGATTCCTTTGAAACAGTGGTGGATTATTATATTGCTAAGTTATTAAGTCTTTCAGAATTGATGATTTTTACAATATTGTTATTGTATAATTTTTCTCCTGCTTCTTCTCACTTTACTTTGTATCAATTCATACCTTTTTTCCCCTGAAAAGACTCCCTTTATCACTTATAGCAAAGTTTTTTTAAAAATCATATTCATATACTATATGTTCAGCCATTCTCCAGTTGATGGGTATTCCCTTAGTTTCCAATTTTTTGCCACCCCAAAAAATCTATTAGCAAAAATTGTACAAAAATAAATATTTTTCTATATATGAGCTTCTTCCCTCATTCTTTCATCTCTTTGGGGGTATAGACCTAGTAGCAGTATTGCTGTCCAAGAACATGCACATTTTAATAGTTTTTTCAGTATGGGTTCCATTGCTCTACAGAGTGGTTGGACTAGTTCACAACTCCATCAACAATTCATTGGTGTCTCCCATTTCTTATCTTCTTTTTGTATCATTCTTAGCCAATCTGATGGATGTGAGGTGGTACCTCAGAGTTATTTTAGTTTGTATTTTTCTAATTATTAATGATTTAGAGTATTTTTTAACCTGGTTATTGATAGCTTTAATTTCTTTTTTTTTTTTTTTTGACAACTGTTTATTCATATCTTTTGACCATTTATCAATCAGAGAATGGCTTTTATTTTTGTAAATTTGATTCAGTTCCCTGTATATTTTGGAAATTTGACTTTATCAGACAAACATGTTTTTAAAGAATTCCCCCAGTTTTCTGCTTTTCTTCTACTTTTACTTGTATTGCTATATACTCTGTGCCGGAAATTTGACAACATATTCAGTCATAGCTCCTCAGGGAGTATGATTGGTCATTGTGTTTATTGATCAGAAGTTCCAAGTTTTCTTTTCTTTCTGTTTTTTTTTTTATTAAAGATTTTTGTTTTAATCAGACAAAATCTGCCTTCTCACCCTCTAATCTCCCCCCTTATTGAGAACTAAAGAAAAACAAGACCTATTATATACATGTATAGTCAATCAAAATTCATTTCTATGTAGGTCATGGTCTAAAAATATGTTTCATTCTGACTCCTTTACCTTTTTATCAAGAGGTAGGTAAAATATTTTATCATATATTCCTCTAGAATCCTGGTTGATTATTATATCGATAAAATTTCAGCACAATAGTATTTCATCATATTTATTTATCATAACTTGTCCATCCATTCCCCAATTTATGAGTCCTCTTTCAGATTCTCATTTTTTCCACCTCAAAAAGAGATAAAATTTTTAAAAATAATTTGTGATGTGTTTTACTTGGGACTAATATTTCCCCTAATTTACCCTCCCTCAAATTTCCCTTCTCCTTTTCCTCCTATTTTCTTGTTGAGTGAAATATATCTGTATATCCAGTTTTGAATGTATGCATATCTTCCTTCTTTTGTCAAGGTTACCTGAGAGTGGCATTCAAAGGTCAACCATTTTCTCCATTTCTTCCCCTTCTCCTAGTTTGTATAGACGTCTCTAGATAATTTATCTAATTATGTGAAACAATTTCCCCCAATCATCCTTTCCCTCCCTCTCCCCCAACACTTCCTAGTGTATTTCTCTTTCTTAATATCATTAAGATATTACAGAATCATTCCTAGACCTTGTCTAACTGGACTTCCCCTGTGACTCCTGATGATGATAAGGATACACTTGTCTCATGTCCCCATATTTGAAGGTAAGCAGTGTATCCTTGTTTAATCATTTATGTTTATTTTTTATTGTTTCTTAACTTCTGTGTTTGAATGTTAGAGTTTCTCCATGATTCCCATATTTTAATTAGGAATGTTTGGCAATTTTCTCCATTTCCTCCTCTATATCATTATACTCAGTTCAGCTGAGTAAACTATTCTCAGCTGTAAGGCAAGGTATAGACTTTGCCTTCTGGAATACCATATTCCAAGCTCTCCATATCTTCATATTGATGACTTCTAGATCTGATGTGATTCTAATGGTAACTCCTTGGTACTTGAATTTTTTCTTTCTAATCAGTTAGAGTATTTCCCCCTTTAACTGGGACATTTGGATTTTGGTTCCTGTTTCCTTTTGGGATTTCTTTAAGGAGGGGATTAATGGATTCTTTGTATTCTACTTTATCTGATTTGAAGAGATCTCATCATCTATAAGATCTCTTGAAATATGATGTCTAAATTCTATTTTTTTGGTTATGGTGTTCAGGTTATGCAATGATTTCTATTTTTCTTTTTTTTTCTGCTTGATTTGTTTTCCCAGTTTAATTGTTTTTGCTATGAACTATCTTATGTTTTCTTCTATTCTTTCCCCATGACTTTTGGACTTCACTCTAATATTTCTTGTTGCCTCATGGACTCAATGACTTCTTGAATATTACTTGGATTTTCATGGAATTTGTTGCTTGGACAAGGTTTTGTACCTCTTGTGTTAAGCTGTTAATTAATTCCCTTTCCAATTTTTTCTTCCAAAGCTATCTTTTTTTTTTTTTTTCACTTTTCCCCTCTAGTAATTTTTATACTATTCTCTTTTTAGCATTCACTCTTAAACTCTACTCTCATCCACACAGAACAATCCTGTCAACCTTTTGACATTCCTTGTGCTTATGATATTCCTGTTTTTCACTTCTGTGTCTTTGCAGAGATTGTTCCTATGCTTTCCTTTCTCACTTATGCCTATTTCTTTAGGAACAGGTAGATGGTGCAGTAGATAGAGCACTGGGACTAAAGTTAGGAAGATCTGAATTCAAAAATGGATTCAGAGACCTTTGGCAAATTATTTAAATTTGCAGTGTTCTAGCCATCTATAGTTCTCCATGAGCATCGGTAGGGGGATTTTCATCACCTTGAAGTTAGGTATACCAATGAAATCATAGTTCTAGTTTCTGCATTATTATTACTGAGATCACAGCAACAGAAGACTCATCTTTGGATTTTAGAATTTAGGGGTAAGAAGGGCTTTAGAGCAGTAAACTCAGGTACAAAAAGGATTATCTTCTCCTTCTCCTTCTAATATACATTTTCCTGACCATAAAGGAAGCTGAATACTTGATTTTTGTCCTACTGGATTTTGTATGTGTGTCCCCTTCAGGTTGTATGAAAACTAACATTTCACAGTGCTTCCCATGATGCCCAGTATATTGTGGGAACTTAATAAATACTTATTGATTAGTTGATTCTCTCTGAGATCAAGTCTAACTAACCTATTTTATAGATGAAACAAGCAAACAAATAAATGGAAATGTAATGCCAGAGAAACTGAGGCAAGATAGAGATTAGAGTTTTTAATATTTTATTTGAGAGGGAGAGATTGTGCTAGGGCAAAACAGGATCCATGTTGCCCCCAGTAGCTGAATTGGACTCATGTCTCAAAGCATCCAGCAGTGAGTGAAGAATTCCAGGGATTCTTATAGGGTTCCAGCAATCAGGGAAACAAAGCAGAGTGGGGTTAGAGCTCTGGTGAGTGGGAACTTCCAGGAACTGACCATAATTTGGTTCTGACAGGTTGGGGAGTTGGAACCAGGTAGAGAAACAGCTGTAGAGAGAATGAACTTTAGGTAAATTAATCTAGGGGACATAGGTTGTGCAGAAGATGGGATTTGAGCTGAGTCTTGAAGGAAAGAGAGCCAGCATTAGAACAGAGGTCCTCTGACCCATAAATCCAGCATTTTGCTTGCTGTCAACTAGTCTAACAAAACCACAGGGCATTCATAAGTTAACAACATCTTTCTAATTTTCTATCCAGAAGGAGCAAGGCATGGAGACATCAAGATAATTAGTTAAATGTAAAATTCATGTCTTCATGTTGAAACAATTGGTTGATTCCATCAATTAAGTTTTTTTTTTTTTTAAATCAGTAATTCTGACTGCTTCGGGAAGATCAAAGATTTCAAATGAAATCAGGGCAAACTGCTGTATCTTCTTTGCTTGTATAGACACAGTTTCAGTGTATCAAAAAGCCAGTAAATAATGGAAATTCTAACTGATGATTCCTAGAGATGTAGCCCTAAAGGTATGATGTTATTATTTCTAAACTCCCTTATAGACCTAAGGCCTTTGATACCTAGAATTTGTGAGAGAGAGAGAGAGAGAGAGAGAGAGAGAGAGAGAGAGAGAGAGAGAGAGAGAGAGAGAGAGAGAGAGAGAGAGAGAGAGAAAGAGAGAGAGTGTGTCCAACCATCCTAATATTTCCTCTAAAAGAGATCAAAACCCTTCAAGCTTCATTTGTAGCAAACTGATTCTGCCTTAGACATCCCCCCTCCATCAGCCTCATCCTGTCCTTGCCCTATGTTTGTGGAAACTTTCATATTTCTTATTTATATAGATATTACTCATACTCTAGGCAGTTCCTTGTATTTTCTTCCTTATGATGTCACTGATAGCAAACCAGTAAAGGTGCTTTAAGAGACCCTCTCCCCCAGGAAAATCTATGGCCCTTTCTTGCCTTGAGAATGGAGGAAAGGGGATACTAGCTATCTTTATGGAGAACTGGTAAAGTTAGCTATGACAAATCCAATGGAAACATCTTTGTAAAATCATAACAGATTACTTTTCTACTATAGACTGAACTTCATTGTATCCCCCATTCATTGGCTCTGCTTCCTATTCTTGCCTCTCTCCCATTCCTTTCACTCTAATGTTCCCATTTCAATATGCCTCATTTTAGTCCTTGGGTCTTCCCTTGTGTGTTAAGGCACAGTAAAATTTCATTTAGAAGATTCTCACAGTTTTACTCAGAGCCAAAAGCAGCAAAGCTCTATCTGGTTCCAACTCCCCAACCTGTCAGAACCAAATTATGGTCAGTTCCTGGAAGTTCCCACTCACCAGAGCTCTAACCCCACTCTGCTTTGTTTCCCTGATTGCTGCGGCCCTATAAGAATCCCTGGCGAGGCAAGAAAATTGGACTCTGCCAATCCTCCATGATAACTGTTGTCGATTACTTGAACAATAAGCACATTTGAGCTAATCTATTCTGTTGTCTTGACCTTTGGAGATCCTGAGAAACAGGGAGGTATATTGCAATGGTCTATTTGGGAATTTTATGTTTCCATATGCCTCAGAATATTATTAGTTCCTATAGTAGAGACCATAATAAAGTTTGATCTTGCCTCCTACTTCTTCTGTCCATGGAGTACCTTTGTGAGAGGAACATACGAATTGTTGAGAGTTATGCCTAAGCTTTGTTTGAGAGAACACTCCAGAGTGGAGAAAGAGCCATAAATAGAACCTGACCTCAATGTAGTGGCAGGGACCCCAAGATGGAATCTGGGTCCATGGGAACCCAGAGCCCCTTGATATGAGCCTCCTGGGCTGCAGAATTCATTGACCTGTTGGTCTTTTGTGAAAAATTCTCAACATCCCATCAACTGCTGGAATGGGCTGAATGTGTTTCTTCTGAATGTGTAGTCATATCTCTCCAAGAACATTATGTGTTCCTAGAGATCATAAATGGGTGTTCAATTTAACCTTTGTCCTGCCTCACTTCTTTCTGATTTGGACACAAAGATGTTCCATGGATGAATGACCTTAGGGAGAGTGTCCTTGGAATTGCAGCAGCAACTCCCAACTTTATTTACAGATTTAAAGCTCAATATGACAGAACTCAGAGAAGGGGTGGAGAAGGAGATAAAGAGGGAGGGAGAGCAAGAAGGGAAGGGGAGAAAGAAGGAGGGAGAGAAAGAAAGGGAGAAAAAGAGAGGAAGGGAAGAGGGAGAGAAAGAGAAAGGAAGAAAAAGGGAAAGAAGGACAGAGAGATGGGTGGAGGGAGAAAGAAAAAAGGGTGAAAGACAGAGTGAAAGAGATGGAGGCAGAGGGAATAGGGAGAAAAAGAGAGAGAGAGGGAGAGAGAAAGAAGGGAAAAGAAAGAGAAAAAGTGAGGATGGGAGAGGGGAAGAGAGGGAGAAGGGAGAGAGAGAGAGAAGGAAAGAGAGAAAGAGAGATAGAGAGACAGAGACAGAGAGAGACAGAGAGAGCACGAGTGAGAAAAAGAGAGAGAGACAGAGAGAGGAGAGAGAGAAAAGAGAGAGAGAGACAGAGAGAGAGAAAGAGAGAGACAGAGAAGGAGAGACAGAGAGAGAGAGAGAGAGAGAGAGAGAGAGAGAGAGAGAGAGAGAGAGAGAGAGAGAGAGAGAGAGAGAGAGAGAGAGGAAGGAGGAAAAGATAGAGAAGAGAGGGAGAGAGAATAAAGGATGGTTGGAGAGAGAAGAGAGAGGGAGGGTTTGGAAGAAGGCAAAATACTCATGCGTGCACATACACACACACACACAGACACACACACACACACAGACACACACACAGATATAATGCATAAAAGTTGGGCCCAAAACTTGGAAGATCTGGTTTGAAGTTCTGCCTTCTGATCCACACTCTATGTGACTGGGCAAGTCACTAAAATTCTCATTGTCCCAGAAAGCTCTCCAAGATTATAAATTGTAGAGGAGGTGCCAACCTGAATTGGTGGAGGGAGTTCAGTCACCAGGTAGTTTTCTATATTAATAACAATTCTCTATCCTACCTTTTGCAAATCAGCAATGAGACATGAGAACCAAAGAAGCTAATGGGATTTAATCTACATTAAGGGAAAGATCATGATCAGGAAAAAGGAGACTACAGCTCCATTGTCTTTTTCTCTCGACTGGATCATATTTAGACTAAGGCTTCTTAGTGACACTTTTTAACCTAAGAAATTTTTAGGGCATATAAGTATATAAAATAGGTGTACAGAAAACAAATTATAATTTCGTGATTCCCACATTCAGTTAGGTGAGCCCATATGGACTCTTGCCCAAGATCATACGGATAGTAAAATCTGAAGGCCAAATTTTAACTCAGGTTTTCTTGACTCTAGGCCTAGAACTCTATCTACTTTGATTTATGTACATGCTATAGCCATCCTCCCCAATAGAATGCAAAGGTATTGAGGGCACATCACTCATCCCTTCTTGTCCCTCCCCATCCCTTTCTTCCTCTTTCTCTCTTCCCTTCTTTTCTTTCTTCTCTCTGTTACTTTCTGAGATGCTGTAATTCTCTGATTCCCTCAATTCCTCAAATAAACTCATTTGGATTCATATAGGAACATAACAAATTCCAATTTTTGTTTGCAGACTGGATGTTCTGAGATGCTGGATTTCAATCTAAGGCATCACAGGTATATATTTAGCTTCTGATATCTAATACAGTGCTAAAAATTAGGAATACTGAAAATAATATTGCTATGGTTCTTTTCTCTAAATTATAATCTTTCTCTTTGAGCAGATTTCTTGGGGAGCTTCTGGAGGCAGCCTTCCTTTCAGTTCAGTTCAATAATCCCAAAGTCCAGATCCTTTATTATGTCCTTTAAAGTCCTGAATCTTTTCCTGGGCCCGGTTAGCTTTAATAGGCGCCTCTCTCTCTCCTTGATTCCAAGAACTCCCTCCAAATCTCTCCAGCAAGCTTCAGCCTCTCGTCCTCCCAATGTCTCCAGCCGGCATAAAGGTGGAAGCTGGAATGATTCTTGACTCCTCCTCCCAGAGAATGGGCTTCTGGGTTCTCCCTGGGCTTGTGGGAGCTCCTTAAAAGTATGCTCACTTAAAAATGTAAATCTTGTGGAATTCTAGTAAGTATATTACTGAACTAGAGAACTGTTAAGTACCATGCTAAATTAGAAATTATTGTCTCTATCCATTCCAGTGACTTAGCACCTTGTAAGAATTCTAACAGTTCTTCCCCTCAAGGACCTTATGTTTTTTTTTTTTTTATGCACAACATATACACAGATAATTATACCACAAGACGGAAAACTAAGGGAGACAAAGTTGAGATCCAGAGGAGGTACTCAAGGCATGTTCTGAGTGGGAGAGTTCCCTTTTACTGAGGAAGTTAGGGAAGACCTCAAGGAAGAGGTAACCTCAGAGCTGATCCTTGAAGGAAAAGGATTTTGAAAGGGAGAACATTTCAGACATATGGAGAGGCTTGCAAAATATATGGAAATAGGAGATAGCAGAGTTAGAAGCCCAGTTAGTCATCCAATTTGGCTGGAAAACGGAATGCAAGAAGGGGAGGGTTGTGTGATACCTACCTGGAAACATTAGTTTGGAGCAAGACTGTGGACTTTTAGTCATTTAGTTTATTTAAATTTAGACATTTTTAGTTTATTTAAATTTAGATATTTAGTGTCAGGCTGTGAATTTTGTTTTCTATCCTAGAATTAAAAAGGAGCTATTGAATGTTTTTGAGCATGGGAGCCATATGGTCACTTTTGTGTCATAGAAATTAGCATCTACGTGTGTGGATGATAGAAATGGGAAGATGAGGACCCATTAGGAAGGTTTTACAGTAGCCTAAGAGAGAGGGGATGGCAGTATATAAGCTAGATTGAAAATAATTTTCTCTTCTTTTATGTTTTCAAATATTTTCTTTTATATACTATTCATGAAGGGAGAGACGGTGTTCAACTTTGTCTCTCTAGCCCTAAGTATAGTGCTAGTATTCGTGTTATAAATAATTGTTGAATTAAATAGAATAGAGTTCGCTTTCTATGCCTTTTCTTAGAGATTATATAAAGACAAAGCTGAGTTCTCCCAGGTTCTGAATCAACAGGCTCTGATTTATTCTAGTTTTCCTGGATCTTTATAAATAGATGCAAAAGGATGAACTCATCTAGATTATTTTTCAATATAGGACACGGTTACGTCTGTGGGATGACAAAACAGTTGGTTGATTAAGTGGAAAGGAGAGTCAAACCAGCTGTTGGCAGACGTTGTAGAGTGCAAACATCTGGCTGATTGATAATGCTTTCCACATTTTAGTTGTTGGTTGGAATCGGAAAGGTACCATCCCAAGCCAGGTTGTTCCTTGAAAGAATGGAGAGCTGGGGCACTCAGGGTGGAATGAAGGACAGAAGCAGAAAATGTAGCCAGGTAAAGCATCATTTTTCTGAATTATCCTATTGTAGAATTCCTTCCCAAATCTGACCACTGTATTTGGAGTCAAAAGACCTATTTTCACAGACTCTCAGCCAGCTAGTATAGTAGAGAGAACATCAGACTTGGAGATAGGGAAATCTACATATGAATCCTGCTCTGACACTTACTGGCTGTGTGATCTTAAGCGAGTTATTTCACATCTGCCTCCCTTTGTTTCCTCATCTGTAAAATGGGTTAATAGCATTTATCTCATTGTGTTATTGTGGAGCTCAAATGAAATCAGATATAATGAGATAACATATGTGAAGTGTTTTGTAAATCTTAAAGTATTACATAAATACATATTCTTATTAGGCAGCTAGGTGATATAGCATATTGAATACTGGATATGTGGTAAGGAAGATCTGAGTTCAAATTTTGTTTCAGATACTATATCTGTGACCTTAGGCAAGTCATCTCATCTCTCTGCTTGCCTGTTTCCTCATTTGTAAAGTGCAAATAATAGCATCTATTTCACAGAATTAGTGTGAAAATAAAATAAGATAACATTATTAAGATTATCAAAGTATTATTATTTGTAAACCTTAAAATCTATAGAAATGAAAGCTCTTATTATCTTGGAGTTTGAAAGACCATTAACAGCCATCTTGTACAAATTATGCCTCAAAAATAATCCATCAGATCAATTCTGATGGAAGTGGCTACCTTCAACAATGAGAGGATCCAAATCAATTCCAATTGATTAGTGATGAACAGAACCAGCTACACCCAGAGAAAGAATACTGGGAAATGAGTGTGGACAACAACAAGCATTTCCACTCTTTCTGTTATTGTTTGTTTGCATTTTTGTTTTCCTTCCTTGGTTATTTTTACCTTCTTTCTAAATACGATCTATCCTGTGCAACAGGAGAACTATATAAATATGTATACACATATTGTATTTAATATATACTTTAACATATTTAACATGTGTGGGACTACCTGCCATTGTGAAGGAGGAAAAAATTGGAACAGAAGATTTTGCAAGGGTCAATGTTGAAAAATTACCCATGCATATATTTTGTCAGTAAAAATCTATAATAAAAAAATAAAAAATTAATCCTCACCACAATGTATCAACAAGTTGTCATCCAGCCTTTGCTTGAAGATGTCCGATGAGGGGGAACTTATTACCTCCAGAGGTAGCCCTTTCCACTTTGGGAGTTAAGAAAACCTGAGTTAAACTCTCTACTTTGGGAGACTTTAAAACAATAACTAAGATTTAAAAATACTTAAAGGGGTTGTAAAGCACTTTTATGCATAGTTTGATCCTCAGCACAACTCTCAGAGGTACTAATATTATTATTCCCATTTTGCAGATGAGGAAACTGAGTTTCACATAGTGAAGGAGATGTCTGAGGAAATGTTTGAATTTATATCTTCTTGACTAGGTCTAGCACTCTATTGTGTATGCTACCTAATCACCTTTGAAAACCAAACAAAAATAAACCACAACTCTTTCACTTTGAACATTTTCCTCATCAGCATCAAACTTAAATCTCTTTTTGCACCTTTCACCCATTGCCCCTATAAAAATCATAGTGATATTCCCCTTGAATCTTCTCCAGGACAAGCAACCCTTATTCCTTTCTGATCTCACATGGTATGGACTCAAGACCCTTCATCATTCTGGTTCCTACCCCTCTGGCTGCTTTCTAGATTGTCAGGTTCATCCTAAAATTTGCTGCAGGAATTAAACACAATACTTGAGATGAGGTCCAGCCAGAGTAGGGGACAGCAGCTTCACATCCAGATTTAGCTGCTTGGCTGGTCAGGGTACTTTGGATAAATTGTTTCTCTTCTCTGAACCCGTATTTTTTCCTTTGTAAGACAAGGGGGTTAGAGAAGATGCCCTCCAAGTTCCAAGAAGGTTACCTTCTCCAATCCTTCTTCTGCTCTGTATATCTGGAAACAGACTTCAGCTGTTTCACAAAAACAAACTGTTTCCCTAGGGGACAGTTTAAACAGCTCACCTGTGAAGGACGATGACTTTTTCTTCCTCTTGTGGAAGAGTCTTTCCTTGTTCTCTCATGACTACAGCACCCTTCCATCATAGGTCTCCCCATCCATTAAAGAGGCATAACATTTCCCCTTCACGAGTGAGGACTCAAGACTTCCTGCCTGCCAAGCTATGCAGCCATTCTGCAGACACCCTGCAACCTTCACCTTGCAGAGCCCCAAGACCAGCAGATAGAAAGGCACAGGATTGCTCCAATGAAGAACGTGTCAATAGTCACAGATCTTTCAGAAGGTGGTGATCCTGGGTGAGAAAGCTCCAAAGCTGTTAAGCTGTTTTAGGAGTTTGACTGAATAAGAAGCAAACTCAGCATTTCTCTGTAGCTCTTCAAATTTGGGGAAATGTTTTCCATCCAGTTATCACATTTGACCCTCTTACCTGTGTGACTTTTGGAAAAATGCTTTACCTCTCTGGGTATCAATTTTTGTGTCATGAGGGAATTGGATGACTTCTGAGGTCCATTCTAGCTCCAAATGCATGATCCTATAAATCTCTGGGCCTCAGTTTCCTTGTCTGTAAAATGTTTCTTGAGGTCCCTTCCAGCTATAGCTCTATAAGCACCATGGATAAAATACTAGACTTGATTTTAGGAAGAACTGAGTTTGAATTTTGCCTGAGATATTTGTAGATTTGTAAATAAAAATTGCATTTCTCTCATCAGATTGTTGGGAGGATTATCTGGGTTAACTTGAACAAAGTGCTTTGCAAACCTTAAAGTACTATACATTGTTGCTGAATTGTTTTTCAGTCTTGTCTGACTCTTTGTGATCCCATTTAGGGTTTTCTTGACAAATATATTGGAGTGATTTGCCATTGACTTCCTTGATTCATTTTACACATGAGGAAACTGAGGCAAGAGGGTGAAGTGACTTGGCCAGGTTCAGTTAAATATCTGAAGTCATATTTGAATTCAGTTCTTCTTGATGACTTTAGACCTGGTTGTCTGTGCCTTATGTTACCACCTAGCTGCCAAAGTACTCTATAAATGCTAACCAATATTATTGTCTCAATTTTTATGGATAAAACAGGCTCAGATATATTATTCTAGGTCACATTGCTAGTGTTTGAAGGATACCGATAAATCTTAATTCCAAGTTCTAAGTTCTTTCTGCTAAAATTTCACAGTTTCTTTAACAATAAAAACAATTATGAAAGTCACAAGACATTTACATTTACATTGCCTTTCTGGGTTGGTAAAACACCTTTCATACATGATCTCATTCCCCATCCACAAAACCTCTTTAAGGCAGATCTATTGATATTCCCATATTACAAATAAAGGAGGCTCTGAGAGGTAGCCATTTTCCTAGGGTCATACACTGGAGAGACACTACTACAGTGGCTAGAATGAAAGTGGTTACTGCACTTACATTCTGCTGGGGAAAATAATACATATAAGTAAGGAGATCTGTAGGGACCAGAATTATGATTTTACTGTTGGAGGGAACTCCCTTTACCAATACAGTTGAATCTTATCACCAATTCGTAGTCTTGAAGCGTTTCCTAGAGAAAATGAAAAGTCAAAAGGACTTGTTCAAGATCATACAGCTAGGATGGATCAGAAATCTATTATACCATGCCTCTTTTTTTTAAAGTAAAAACAAGATAAAATACAGAGTAATTGTTGTGGGGAGAAGGTAGGAGATATTTCTGTAAAGTGGAAGGAATTAGGGATGGAGCAGGAAAGATCTCATGTAAGAGATAAAACAAAGAAATGAGCTAGGGAAAGAGTTGCAACAAGATAGGGCTCACTGACATAAATTGTGCAATCCAATTTTTCGATCTGTGAGGAATTTAACCTGAGTCTAGTTCCAGAATAAATACCTTCTTGACCCAGGAGGTCTCCTCTGATAGTTCAGCAAGTGTTTGAGGTGGAAATCAACCCAAGTTTTCCTTTTTACAAGTTCAGCCTTCAACCACTCAACATTAAAGGAGAAATAGGGACTATTGTTACTCTCATTTGACAAATGAGGAAATTGAAGTCCAGTTAGGTTAAATCATTTGTGGGATCAGTCAAACAGTTCTAGCAATTGGTCAACTAGCATTGAGTAGGTGCCTAATAAAGTCGTCAAGCAGCATTCAGTAAGTATCTAGTAAAGTCATCAAGCAGCATTTATTAAATGCCCAATAAAGTCAAGTCAACAAGCATTTATTAAGTGCTTACCATTTACTAGGTATTGTGTTAAATTTCTTTTATTTTTCCTGAGGCTGGGGGTTAAGTGACTTACCCAAGGTCACACAGCTAGGAAGTGTTAAGTGTCTGAGACTAGATTTGAACTTGGGTCCTCCTGAATTCAGGGCTGGTGCTCTATCCACTGCACCACCTAGCTGCCCCTCTTGTATTAAATTTTGAAGAATATAAAGGATGTCTGGCCTCTGCCCCCATGAAGATCTCATTTCAATGGGGGACAAGTGGCTATGCACACAGAAGATAGAAACAGGGTAAATAAGAAGCATGTTCCAGACACTATTCTAAAAACTCTGGGGATATAGAGATAAAGGAATGAAATAGATTCTAATGTTCTATTAGGGAAATAACATATCTACCTATAAAGTACATTTTAAAAAATACAATTTCTTTTCCAGAGGAGAAGGGCATGTGATCTGCCAGGCTGCCTTTAGAAAAAAATAAAATCTGCTGCCTCCAATGAAGACTGCTTGAGAGGATGGAGAAATCCTGGGACCACCGAGCATCAAAACTCTTTCTACTTAGGTCAGTAGCCGCCTCTGTTCTGTTTCCATGCCTAGACCACAGGGACTTTTTGGCTCTGGAAGTGTGGTCTGTATTACCTGGGAAGAGGAGAGCCAGAGAATCTGCTTGCATCTGATACATTTCTCCTGCCTTTAGCAAGCAAAGGGGTTTGGGGAAAGATGAAAAAAAGAACAGAAATCTGGCTGACCCCCCAGGCTTTCTGTAAAGAGATTAAAGGAAGGGACGAGCAGGTTGGACACACCAGGCTGGGCTCTTTGATCTTCTCACTTTTCTTATTTTATCATTACAGTGTCCTCACTTTAGGCTTTTCGAATTGGCAGGATTTCCTAATCCCCCTTTTAAATAAAGATCAAAAACAGGAGTCAGCTCTTTGTAGGCAATTTTTTTTCTCCTTGTTGGTCATTACTCTGTGCTGATTTTGCTTGAAAGGACAATTTGAGAGGAAATGAGACTCCGGAACTGGGGATCAGAATTGGAAATACCCATGGCCAGGTACCTGAGGTCAGTGGGGGGCATCCATATGCTTCCAAAATTTGGGTTTATAGCTCATTGCAAAGTCAGGACTAATCTTCTTAGGACCAGCTGGAGCTCCTCCCTCTTGGGTAGAGCTCATCTTATTCACTGGTTTAGCATGTGGGATTTCTTTGTTCCTCCCTCAATGGGTGGAGATCTATAACCCCAGAATCTCAGAGCTAGAAGTAATCTCAGAGACTATCTGATCCAAATCATTCCTGAAAAAAAAAATCTTAAATTCAATAACTATGATAAACAATCACCAGCTAAAGTTTTATACACTTCAGTGATGGAGAACTCATTACCTTCTCAAAGCAGCTCATGAGTAAATATAATATGTAACATATTATAGAGTAATATAATAATAGAGTAATATAATAAAGTAGCTATTGTAAAATAAGTACTGTGCTAAACACTTCATAATTGTTATCTTCTTTGAGTCTTGCAACAATCCTGGAAAGTAAATGCTATGATTATCTGCATTTTACAATTGAGGAAACTAAGGCAAACAGAGGGTAAGTGACTTGCTTATAGTCCCTTGGCTAATATCTGAGGTTGGATTTGAACTCTTGATAGCAAGACAAAAACATTCTATCGCTGTGTCTTCTATTTATTGTTTTAGTTCTTCTGTGTGAGGATACACTCATGGTGTCATGGAAAGAGAGCCAAATCTGTACTGTAAGGTTGTGGGTGCAAATATGCAAAAGTTTTCACTTTTCTGGGATTTAGTTTCTTCAGTTTTGAAATGAAAGGTTTGGATTAGGCAGCCACCGTGGCCCCTTTCAACTAGAAATCTGACTCTCTAACTGGATGATCTCTGAAGTCTTGTCAAGCTCTCTAAATATGAACAAAATCATATTTACTTCTGATTTAATTATGGGAATTTGCTGTGAAAAGAAAAAGGAGGGACATGGTTATGGCAGTATCCAGATTGCCTTTCAAGGACACAGACTGACCTGATATAAACTTATCAGGGGAAAAAAACCACCCCTAGCTCTGCTTGATTCCAGGTAAATGTCATGAAATCTGAATGCTTTTTTTGTATTGTTGGTACTAGACATCAAAATTGCTTGTTATGGCTCTGCACCTCATTCAAATGGAGGATTTCTTAAAAAACTCCATTGAAACATGGTAATGAAGCATGGGGAAAAGAGCAATGGCTCTTGCATTCAGATCTCATCTTTGATGCTTGCTATCTGTGTGAGTCACTTCCTCATTTGTGAAATAAGAAGGTGGGACTGGGTGGTCTCTGAGGTATCTTCCTGTTCTAGATCCATGAACCTTTGATTTTCTCTAATTTTAATTTTTTTCATTTTTTGCATTTATCTATCTATCTATCTATCTATTTGTCCAGCAATCAGTTAATTAATTAATTAATCAATTTATCTGTTTATTTATTTATTTGTTTGTTTGTTTATTTATTTGCTAAGACAATTGGGGTTAAGTGACTTGCCCAGGGTCACACAACTAGGATGTGATAAGCTTCTGAGGCCAGAGTTGAACTCAGGTCCTCCTGACTTCAGGGCTGGTGCTTTATCCACTGCCCCATCTAGCTGCCTTTCTGTAATTTTTAAATGGAAGACTATGGGATTCTCGTAACAGAAATTTGCTCTTCAGTGGATGTCATTGGAATGTATCTCTTCTATAAAGAGAAGGTTACTGGAGTGAGAGAGAAAAGAAAAATGGATTTACTCTCTAAAAGCTACCATTTTTTCCAGTCCGCTCAGCTTGGAGGTACACGGACCTTAAAATAGCAACCTTTCCAACTCTTCAGCTTGTAAACTAGCTTATTATTAGATTTGCAAGGCCCATATTTATGTTTTATTAATTTAATGTAATGAAGTTTCTTTCCCCCAGAGGGCCATCAGTGAGGCAGTCTAACTGCAGCTGAGTAGGTCTGGATGAAGACTTCATTGCTCAGGTGCCGGAGCTCATGCCCAATGAAAGGAGTGTCATTAATTCGTTCATTAGGGTGGGGAGTGACCTGGCTTCGAATAGTGACATTAGTTTTATGTCATGTGCCACCTAAGAGCTGAAGAGTCATCAGGTTGATTCTTTTAGGACTTGTTGAAGATAAAAGGGAACAACTTTGGTTGTTGCATCTTTTCCCCCCTCTTGAATCAAGCCAACATTTATCCAGAGCTCTCCTGATCCCTCAAAGGGAGAGGCAGGGATGATACCCATTTTTGCTTCTCAAGAACTCATAGGAAGAAGTGCAAAACAATTGTAGGGAATTTTGGAATCTAAAGGAATCTAAATTCTTGAAAACCGTAATCTAATGTCCTAAAAGAATTACAGAATGTGAGAGCAGAGTTAAAAACTAAACCGGTTTGCCATTTCTCATAAATGAGGTTCCATTTCCCAGCTTGTTCCTCCTTCCCTGACTGTAAGGCTTTCTTTTTTGCCCCTGTCTCTTGAATCCTTAAAGGGCTCAACTTAAGTACCTCTTCCTTCAAGAACTCTATCCAGAGCCCTCCATTTACCATTGGTAGCATCTCCTCCCTTTCTATTTTAAGTACAAGTCATATTACAAAAAGTAGCTGGAGAAGTTGCGTCATTAGGAGGGATGTGGGTCTCAGTGAGTGCAAGAGGATGAAGGGAGTGAAAAAGGAAAAAGTTTAAGATGAAAGCTAGTTTGTTTTTCATGGAGCAGGCATTCCAGGGAATACAGTGGAAAGGGTGGGTAGATCTTGAAGGACTACCATGGATGGGGGAAGGATCAGGTTCAGAGTGCTGGATATAAGGATGAATCAATGGGGATTGAGGATAGAGTGATGATATGATAGCTGGGGGTTCAGAATTATTGGGATGAAGAGAGTTTGATGAAGATTATCATTTTTTTTGTCTCTTTTTTATTTTATAACTTTTTTTTGACAGTACATTGCATGGGTAATTTTTTACAACATTATCCCTTGCACTCACTTCTGTTTGATTTTTCCCTTCCTTCCCTCCACCCCCTCCCCTAGATGACAGGCAGTCCCATACATGTTAGATATGTTATAGTATATCCTAGGTACAATATATATGTGCAGAACTGAATTTCTTGTTGCACAGGAAGAATTGCATTCAGAAGGTAAAAATAACCTGGGAAGAAAAACAAAAATGCAAACAATTTATACTCATTTCCCAGTGTGAGGATTATCATTTTTTCCAGTGGACAAGGGAAGGAGAGGGGAATTGTAGGAGGCTGAAATATATAGAAATGCTTACCCAGAAAAAAACTAGGACCAAATTCTCCTTTTTTGGGTAGGTGGTGTCCATTGTGGAATTTTAGAAATCTAGAGACATGAGAGTGACTGGCAAGACAGTATTTGAGAGAGAATACTTTAAGTTTGGCCCTAGAGAAGATATAGGAATAGGTACCTCTTTTCTATCTTTGAAAAGAGAGCATCCTGTGGATGCTGAATGGTGGTACAAAAGCTGTTAAATGGAGTCAATGTGTTGGTTTTATGGAATCGTTTTGTTTATTAAAACATGTTTTTGTTATGGGAAAGACTTACTGAGTAGGAGTTTGCTTAGAGGAGGGATAGATTTAGACAAGAATGTGAAGCTAAAAGAAAGAGTATCAATAAAATTAAACACAACAGCAACTTATCCAAGTATACAATTACTTTAGGGTCAGTTGTCTTTCTATTACTTTATCCTCTCAAAGGAGAGGTTGGGCTAGCTGAACTGAAAGATCCCTTCTAGTTCTGAGCTTGCGATGTGTGAATTGAAGGGTATTTGGGAACTGGGAGAAATGAAGTTGGTATTATTTGAATACCTTTGAATTGTACTAGTTGAACAAGTGTTTTGAGAATTGTAGAATTTTGCAGAAATACAGAAACAAAATGGACCCCACAGGGCATCCTATTTGACTTACACCAGAAAAGAATCTTCAGTTTTACAATATGTGCATCAACTGGTTATCAAAGGACGATTGAAATAGCTCCTTGTAAAGGAGAAACCACCACTTTCAGAGGCAGCCTATTCCATTATTGGGCAGATCTAATACTTAGTACATTTTCCCTGATATTGAGTCACTTTGCAACTTCCACCCTCAGCTCCTGGTTTTTTCCTCTGGGGCCAAGCAGAATAAATATAATATCTTTTCTATATAGTAGCCTTTCAAGTAAATCAAAAGAATTATTATCGAAACATGGTACAATGGAGAGAATTTTGGAGATGGGTTGACCTTGGCTTGTAACTTACTTCAGATCCTTACTAGCTTGGTAATCCTGGATGAGACCTTTAATCTTTCTGATTTTTAGCACCTCAGTTTGTGAAATTAGGATGCAAATAGCTTCTACCTCACAGTATTTTCATGAAATTAAAATCAGATAATGAGCATTAAAAGCTTTGCAAACCTTGAATTGCTATAGAAATATCGATGGTGGTTGTTGCTGTTATTATCATTAGAGAAGCAGCATTTCAGATAGAGAATTAACTTTGGAGTCAGGAAAGCCTGGATCCAAGTCACATCTTTGAAACGTTATTTATGATGACCCTGGGCAAGTGATTTAATCTCTCAGTTCTCTCTTTGTTTAAGACTATAAATTGAAGAGAAGATGCTAATCTTGTCTAGGGAAGGTGAGCTCACCTACAAAAAGAAATATTATTATTTATAATATATATATAAATTATAAATAATTTATATTACAATTTTAAATATAATTTATATTATAATTTTAAAATATAATTTATATTATACATATATAATATGTAATATAATATATCTCTATTTCTATCATCATCATCGTTGATGCTGTTGTTATTGATATCGTTATTCTTATTGTGATTATTAAGCCTTCCAATAAGAGGAACATACAAGTATTTCCCATAAATTGCTATCATCTTGTGCTCATTTTTCTCGTGGATGTGTGAATTAGTGGGATCATGTGTTTTAGCTTTATAGAGAAGAGTATTTTGTAGCTACCATTCCTACTATGCCAACTTTTTTGATAATATTGAATGCTGGAGAAATTGAGGCAAGTCAAAGATTAGGTTTTTAATATTTTAATAGTGCAGAATTTGGGCTAGCTGAAACTAGCTGGCTCAAAGCATCCAGCCATGAGCAATTAATTCCAGAGACTTTGTAGGACTCCAGCTATCAGGGAAACAAAGACAATGGGGGGCAGAATACTGGGTGAGTGGATGAGTTATAATTTTAGTTCTGACAGGTTGGGGGTCAAGAAGGTGGTCGAGCAGGAGACAGGGAGTCTGGGTAAGAGATAGTGAGCAATATCCAGGCATATGAGATAAGACATCTGGAGCTTTATGATTCACTGGAATGTGAGAGTGACATGAGCTTAATGGAGTAAGGAAAAGGGGGGGTGGCTATAATATTTTATTCAGGGTATACCGTAATAATTCAGGGAAACTGAGGCATTACAATTCAGGGAAACTGAGGCATTACAATATGATTCATTTATAGTTTTTTATTTTTTTAATAATAGCTTTTTATTTTCAAATATATGCAAAGAGAGTTTTCAGCATTCACCCTTGAAAAAACTTGTGTTCCAAATTTTTCTCCCTCCCTTTCCCCCATCCCCTCCTCTAGACAGCAACTAATCTATGGAAAACATGTGCAATTCCTTTATGCATATTTCCACATTTATCATACTGCACAAGAAAAATCAGATCAAAGAGAAAAAAATGAGAGAAAAAAAAAACAAGCAAACAAAAACATAAAAGGTAAAAATAATATGGGATGATCCACATTCAGTCTTCCTAGCTCTCTGTCTGATTATGGATGGCTCTCTCCATCATAAACCAATGGAATTGGCCTGATTCCCTTATTATTGAAAACAGCCACGTGGACAAAATGGTCCATCAGATCATTGGACAATTGACAAAAGTCCATCAGAGTTGATCATTATATAATCATTTTGTTGCTGTGTACAATGTTCTCTTGGTTCTACTTACTTCTCTTAGCATCAATTCATGTAAGTCTCTTCAGTATGCCATCTTAATTTTTTTTTTTTACTTTGAATGAATTGTGTCTACTGGATGATAGTGAAAGTTAGACATATTGGTAGGGGCTTGTGGGGTACTCGTTTTAGTACCTTTGAGCTTAGAAATGGGCCCCAACCCCAAATCTAAACCCCTGCAGACTTAGGAATGCTATTTTGGGGACTAGGCCAGAGGGATGTTTCTGCATTACAATGATGGTAATGAAGTGTCCCCATCACTACCTTCTATCTCTGAATTCATCTCTTCCTTGGGCTACATAGCCAACATTTCTGTTTCTCCTTATATGGCATGACTTCAAAGCCTTTCAGCATACTGATTATCAATTTCTGAACACTTTCTGGCTTACTTATATTTTTTTAAAAGAAGAAAATAAAAGTAATGAATGCATTGGAGGAGAGGCATTTAATCCTTTTTAAAAAAATCTTTCTGAGTTCCTGGATGACTTTCCTGAAAGGCTATAGCTCTTTTGGTTCTGGGAAAACTGTTACCGGGATGACCAAGAAGGCATCTCAGTAGAAGTCATAGAGTTATGCTGTCTAGCTAATTTTCTCATTTAAAAATTAGGAAACTAAGGCCCAGGAGAGGAAAATAATTTGCCCATAGTCATAGAACTCACATCATAGAATCATAAATCTAGAGCTGGAAGATAACTCAGAAGTCATTTAATCCAATTTCCTCATTACCATGAGGAGGTAATGGAAAGCCCAGGAGTGGTTAAATGACTTGCCTAAGATCACCCAGGGAGTAAGAAGCAGAGGCAGGACTTGACCCCAGATCTCACGATTTGAGTTCAGCATTCTTTCTATGGTATCAATTGTTTACTCAGTTCAGCCCCTTTCCCATCTCCCCATCTCTTTTCTGGCTCCTTTTTGAGCCTGCTTCCCTTTTCCAATTGCACAGATTCCCTTGTGGAAAAACAAACACAAACAAATGATCACAACTGCAGCTGTCTTCTGTAGGAAATCATTCTGTTTGGAAATGAAAATAAAAATGTAAGCAAGCAAACAAAGCCTGACAAAACTCAGGAATGGAAAGACCCCACTAGTGAGACCCAAGACCCTAACAGTTGGACAGAGTCCACTGTGTCATTATGTCACCTACTATCCCCATATGCAGGGAAGTAGGCTTTAGCCGCATCCTGCAAACTCCAGGCTCTCCCCCTCAATGTTGTTCCCCTTTGATGTCTCCATCTGTTCCATATTCATAGTGAGACTAGTCACCCAAACTAATGCAGGCTTCTGTCAACCTGACACTCACCATGCAGCTGGTAGTTAGGAGGTGGTCTGAGCTAAGGATTAAGCAAGATGTAAAAAAGATCCTATATTTTCTCCAACTCTTATTAAAAAGAAAAGTTATTTGGGGGCAGGGAAGAGATGCAGTGGATAGAACACTACCCTGGAGTCAAGAGGACCTGAGTTCAAAGTCAGCCTCAAATATGGAGTAGCTGTGAGACCCTCGGCAAGTCACTTAGCCATGACTGCCTTCAAAAGAAAAGAAAGAAGAGAAATTAAAAAAAGAAAGAAAGAAAGGAAGGAAGGAAGGAAGGAAGGAAGGAAAGAAGGAAGGAAGGAAGGAAGAAAGAAAGAAAGAAAGAAAGAAAGAAATTAAAAAAGAAAGAAAGAAAGGAAGGAAGGAAGGAAAGAAGGAAGGAAGGAAGAAAGAAAGAAAGAAAGAAAGAAAGAAAGAAAGAAAGAAAGAAATTAAGAAAGAAAGAAAGAAAGGAAGGAAGGAAGAAGGAAGGAAGGAAGAAAGAAAGAAATTAAGAAAGAAAGAAAGGAAGGAAGGAAGGAAGGAAGGAAGGAAGGAAGGAAGGAAAGAAGGAAGGAAGAAAGAAAGAAAGAAAGAAAGAAGGAAGGAAAGAAGGAAAGAAAGAAAGAAAGAAGGGAGGAAAGAAGGAAGGAAGGAAAGAAAAAAAGAAAGAAAAAAGAAAGAAAGAAGGAAAGAAGGAAGGAAGGAAAGAAAAAAGAAAGAAAAAAGAAAGAAAGAAAGAAAGGAAGGAAAGAAAAAAAGAAAGAAAAAAGAAAGAAAGAAAGAAAGGAAAGAAAAAAAGAAAGAAAAAAGAAAGAAAGAAAAGAAAGAAAGAAAGGAAAGAAAGGAAGAAAAGAAGGAAAGAAAGAAAGAAGGAAAGAAAGAAAGAAAGAAAAAAGGTTACTTTTAGGAAGGGAAAGGACATGAGATTATATTAAAAACTAACTTGGGAAAGGCATGAAGCTGCTCATTGAGATTATCTGCATTTTGCTCAGAACCTCTTTAGTAAGCTGAAGTGTAGATCTAGTGGACTCTAGAGTCAGAAGGTTTCAGTTCAAATCCCACTTCATATGATTAATTGGCTGCATTGTCACGGGCAAGGCTGGAAGCTTCAGGTTTCTCATATTTAAAATGGGGATAAAGTAGCTATAGAATGATATCGTGTGGTGTAATGGATAGGAGGGGCTGCTAAGTGGCATTTCAGTGGATCAGGCCGGGAGTCAGAAAGATTAGTCTTCCTGAGTTCAAATCCAGTCTCAGATACTTCCTAGCTGTGTTACCTGGGCCAAGTCATGTAGCTGTGTTTGCCTCAGTTTTCTCATCTGTAAAATAAGCTAGAGAAGAAAATGACAAACGGCTACAGTATTATTTCAAGGAAAACCCCCAAAAGGGTCACAAAGAATTGTATGTGATTGAAAAGTGATTTAATAACAAAACTGAATAGGAGGCTCGCTTCAGTTAGAAACACCTAGGTTCAAGTCTTGCCTGTGATACATATTTGCTTTCTGGCTCTGGACTAATCACTTCATTTTCCGGAGAATCAGTTTCCTCATTTGCATAATGGAGAGAAAAATCCATGTAGAGAGAAGAAACATGATATGGTGGATAGAGGATTAGCCTCCAAGTCAGAAGGATTTAAGTTCTAGTTCATCTTTGACACATATTGGCTATATGACTCTAGACCAGCTACTCAACTCTTCAAGACAATAAATTGCAGCAACCCTTCTTAATTCCAGGTCAAGAACTTTTCCTTCTTTTTTCTTTTCATTTTCTTTCTATCTATCTATCTATCATCTATCTATCTATCTATCATCCATCTTTCACACACATTTATTTATGTATTTTCTTTTTTCCCCTCAATAGTATTATATTTTTTCAAATACATGTAAAGATAATTTTCGTTTTTGTAAGATTTTGTGTTCCAAATTTTTTCCTCTCCCTTCTTTCCCTCCCTCCTCCCCAAGACAGCAAACAATATGACTCAGGTTAAACATGTACATTCTTTTTAAACATTTCCATATTGGTTATATTGTGCAAAAAAAATCAGATCAAGAGAGAAAAAAAAAAAAACCGAGAAAGAAAAAACAAAGCAAGCAAGAAAGCAAACAAACAAAAAGGTGAAAATACTATGTTTTGGCCCACATTCAGTAGAACTTTTATTTTTAAAAATTAGATATTGCCACATGTTTGCAAGAGTATCATTGTGCTCTGAAGACACAGGATCCTAAGACTTTTCTGGTTTATTTCAGATGTGTCTTATTTTTCTCTTCATTACAGTTATAAGGCATTTTCTTTGTAATCAGCCTTATCTCATATAAACTTAGTATCATGAAGACTGCTATCCTTCTGGGACTCTTTGAGACCAAGAAAGTCAAGGCACATTGTACCCCAGGAAAATTTGGTCTTTGGGTTTATTAGAAATGAGCAGATCCATGACTGGGATAGAATAAGAAGTTGGAGATTTTACCAGTGTGTCAATATCAGGGGAATATTTTCTTCAAGAGTCAATCTGGAGATGGCTGTCTTCAGATCTTGTGATCATCTGTGGGTTCATACCCTTATTGGAATTAGGACAACAACGAGGCAAAGTCACACATCAGCAGAGTTTTTATGGGAGGGCAAACTAGTTTCTTTCTAAGCATAATTGAACCCATGGTCAAACTGTCCTCTGGGCTATAATATCTCATTCCTCTGTCTATGTCCTTCTATACTAGTTGTTGTCAAACTCAAATGGAAATGGAGGACACTTAAATCTTACATTAAAATTTCACATATTGACTAGACAACCTCAAATCAACATTATCCATATTCTATTCTATTTATTTTATTAAATATGCCCTAATTACATTTTAATTTAATTGGAGGACTTCAGAGTATTGCTGATGGCATAGTGTCCACTCTATATTACTACCATCCCCTTCCTATCTTGTACTTTTCTTTGAACAATCATTCAGCTTATATTCAATGATTTTTCCCCTAGATTGAAGGAAAACACTTCCAACTGGTCACAGCTGAAAAATTCAGAAGTTTCGGCCTTGAAGAAGTACATTGGTAAATTTTCTTCTTGCCTGGCTATGGGAATATAAAATTTAGAGCAGAAAGAAAATGTAAGAATTTTTTTAATCCAATCTCATTTTACAAATGAGAAAATTGAGGTCCATTAAAGGTCAATACTTTGCTTAAGATCACCTGGGGAAGATATGGGATTTAAACCTAAGATTTCTCACTCCCAATAGATGCAGTTTCCTTTCCTTCCTATCATGATTACTAACAAGGATTTCCTGACAGAAGAGATAGAGAATTGATTTCAAAGTCAGAAAGACTTAAGTTCAAGTACAAGTTAAGAATCTATTGATTGTGGATACTTAGGTTTTCAATGCCATAGGAAACTCTCTCCCACTATAAGTTGCGGAGAAGATTGCTTTGTTAGAGGGAGGGGGAGTTCTATTTATCAGTAAATTCACAGGTTTAATTCTTTTCCTTTTCCTACACAGTCTCCACACTTTCCTTTTAAGAGGAAATCTGAAAACCCCATTTATAAGCCAGTTCTTTCCACTGATGAGTGCCAGCAGGACAACTCAAATGTCTAGGGGCTCAGGTAACTAACTTTGCAGAATGGGAAGCATCTGCATTCCATTTCCTTGGCACAATTGCTCTCAGAAAAGTCAGCAAGGCAGTCAAGAGACTCCACCTTTGTTGATGAAATTACAGATACAGTGTGAGCTCTGAGGAGGCTCTGGGAACCTGGCAATTCTCTCATGTGCTGGAGAAACCACTTACTAAGATTTCCCCATGGATCCCCATGAATGGGGCCATTCTAACATTAGTCACTTGGTAAAGTGAGGGTGGACAGAAAGCTTTGTAATCCATGTCCCCCGACACTTGGTACTGGAGCCAGGAAGAAGGGGGATGGGATTCAGTACCCAAGATATGTGAAAGAATGATGTGGCTTGAAGGAGCAACAATTTTTATGAAGCCCTTTCTTTTTTATTTGGAAGATTAGATTGGAAGATTTAGAATGGATTATTAATAATAACAACTGTGATCATAAACTGGATCCATCAACCTTAAAATGATATTTGACCTTGTTGATGACCTCTTCCTGAATACTCTCTCCTCTCTAGGGTTTTTGACATCATCCTTTCATGATTCTACTCTCTATATGTTTTCATGGCATTCTTTGCTGGATTTTTATCCCTGTCCTACTCTTTGATTGTGGGTGTCCCCAAAGGTTTTGTGCTGAGCTCTTTTCTTTTCCATCTAGAGTCATGATCTCATGATCTCTTATACTTCTATGGATTCAATTATCATCTCTATGCAGATGATCAATTTATGTATCCCTAATTCCAAGAACAGATTGATATCTGTTGGATATCTTGAATTAAATGTTCTGTAGGCACCTCAAATTCCACATGTGTAAAATAGAACTCATTTTCTTTTCCTCCAAAGCATCCTTCTCTTCTTACTTTCCTCTTACTTTTGAAGGTACCACCATTCTCCCAGTCACTTAGGCTGGTAGACCTCAGTCTCATCCTCATTTATATGGCCCAAGCTGGTCTGCCCATAATCTCTATTTTTTGGTAACTGGGACTTCCTGTGGAGCCCCAGATCTATCACATCGGCCTAATAGACTCTGTTTGGAGCCTGATTAAATTCCAGATGGTGTCAGGTATCAGGGATCAGGCCTCTGGCCTTTGGTCTCAAAGCAAAGGCCTTAGAGCTTTCTCTGGTGCTCCAGAGTCCGTTCTCAGGCCAGATCCAACTATAATTACTGATCTTCTTTCTGAACTCCCCCAGGTCATATCTAGACCAGCTCTCACTTTCTGTGAGGTGGACTTCCTAGGACACAATATCACACTCTGCCATAAAGTTGAATATTGAGGGAGGGTAATAAACGATAAAATCACCTCCCTTCCTCAATAAACTTCTCTCCAATCACTAATTATCTGCCTGAACTAATTTCCTTATGCTTAAAATTCTCCCATCCTATCATACTTGTTATTTTGAATCCTTGATGGAATTATAAAAACACCTTTATGTCATCTCTCACTGTCTACTCACTTAACTCGAATTTCTTTCAACTGGACTGCTTCAGTGTCCCACACCAAATTTTCCTGCCCATCCATTGTGCCATCTGGAATGGGTGAGCCCTAGGAAACAGACTTGCTTTCATATTGAACATTTATCTTTATTATTTCTACCATCTTCTGGCACACAATGAGCCCTGGCCTCCTCCTGATAATATTGCTTCCTTGGCAACCTTCTTTGCGACTATTTGGATATTCATCTTTTCCCACCTAGCTACTCTCCTGGACTTCATTATTGTCTACAAAAACTCGTCTTCCTGAAAGATTTCATTCACACCTTTTCAGCACTCTGAGCCTCTGGGGCTTTTTCCTCCCTCCCTGATCCCCAGTTACAAGGGAACCTAAAGCATTATTCAGTGGTAGGACTTTTTTTTTTCCTGGACCCTTCTCCCCCTTCTTTTTGTCTTTACACATTTGATTGTGAACTCCTTTAGAGTGGGGATTGACTTTTGTCTTTCTTTGTATCTTTAGTACTTGACATAGTGACTGACAGATAATAGGTGCTTAATACATCTTTATTTATTGATTGATGTTACTCTCCCTTTCCTCCTCCAAGTGATCATGATAGGGAAACACTTTTTGTGCACTATTACCTCTTGCAGACTCTCTACCACTATCACTCTTTAACCACTCCTTCATTGAGGTTCATTCAATTCATTGTTATCAATTAATCACAGTTCTGCAAGGTATTATCTATCAATCCTTAAGATATTTTCTCTCTCTCTCTCTCTGCTCTCTCTCTTTCTCTCTCTATTTCTTTCTCTCTTTCTCTCTCTCTCTCTCTCTCTCTCTCTCTCTTTCTTTCTCTCTCTCTCTGTGTCTTTCTCTGTCTCTCTGTCTCTATCTCTCTGTCTCTCTTTTTGTCTCTATCTCTCTGTTTGACTCTGTCTCTGTCTTTGTATCTGTCTTTTTCTGTCTCTCTGTCTCTCTGTCTGTCTCTCTCTTTTTTTTTTTTCACAATGCATTCAGTGTCTGGATCATGGTCTTTCATTCCTTAACACCTCTTCTCAAACTAGAAGCATTAAATGCACATATTAATATCTCGTAAATATCCTAATTTCTTAGTTTCTCAGTTGACTCATTTTCCATGACTGACTTACTACTCTACGTTACCTTAGTTACATATAGAGATGATCATGCCTTTGAAAGCAATTCTTGCCATCACTCATAAATGTTTTGCATTCATCATACTGATGAACTGTGAAACTCCTTTATGAGTTCACCATTTGTTGTCATTCTACTTCTCTTTCTGTCTTGTAACCCCCAAATCTTTTTTTCATCCTCATTGTGACCTGTGTATTTTCCTCCCTTCCCCAACTTGACCCATTGGCAAGCCAATTAAAACTCTACATTATCTTCTACATTCAAGTTTCCTTACTCCACTATCCTATTACCCATTCATGCTTTACCAAGCCATAGCCTTGGATTACTCCCCATCATCCATTGCTTTCATTCCCATTCATATGCTATTGAAGTGAACAAAGTTGGAGAAACCAATGAAAATTATGCTGATTGAGTCAACAAAAATTTAGGTTACATATCAATTGGTCTCTCCACTGGAGCAAGGCAATCCTTTTGCTCTCATCAATTCACTTTTCTTACTCACCACAACAGCCTTTCCAAATCTTTTCATTTCTTTTCAAAATTCTCATTTCACCTTTCCTGTTCCTTTTTAGCTGAGTATCTTTTTTCATGCTTCACTGGAAAACATTGAGGTTGTTTTCCAAGAGTTCCCTCTTTTCCTTTCCTTCTCATTTCAAATTCCTCAGATACTTTATCCCATTATCTTCTCCTTCACTTCATTCTTACATAAAAATGCTTCCATTTTCCTTGCCAAGGTCAACATTCAGCTTTGATCCTATTCCACCCTGTTCTGTCCAGCATATTGATCTATCACCTCTCTCACTAATCTTCAATCGTTCTTTGTCCCCTGGCTGTTTCCTTGTTGTCAACAGACAAACCTGTATCTCCTCTATCCTTAAAAATACCCATTATTTAAACAATTCATCACTACTATCACCCTATATCTCTCCTCCTTGAGAAAGTCATTTACAATAGATATCTCCACTTCTTCTCCTTTTATCTTCAAAACAGTCTGCAGTCCGACTTCTGAACTCATAATTCAACTGAAACTGTTTCCAGTTACCAATGATCTTTTACTCAAAAGATCCAATGGCCTTTTCTCAGTCCTCTGTCTCTCTGTCTCTCTGTCTGTCTGTCTCTTTTTTTTATAATGCATTCAGTGTCTGGATCATGGTCTTTCATTCCTTAACAACTCTTCTCAAACTAGAAGCATTGAATGCACATATTAATATCTCTTGACCTCTCTCTAGTCTTTGAATCACTCTATTTTCTTTGATATTCCTCTCTCTTTAGGTTTTTGTGATGGCTCTCTTCTCTCCTAGTTCACATCTGAACTAACTGTACCTTTTCAGTCTCCTTTGCTCATTCTTCATCAAGGTTATCTGAGTTGACTGGGTATTCCCCAAAGCTCTATCCTCTATTTAAGGGTCCAGGAAAAAAAAAGATATGAAGTTCTACTACTGAATAATGCTTTGGGTTCCCTTGTAACTAGGTATTGGGGAGGGAAGTAAAAGCCCCAGAGGCTCAGAGTGCTCTATTCTCTTCTTTCCCCCATTCATTTTTGGTTGCAATATCATAAAATCCCATGGATCCAATAACTATTCAATTATTATCATAGCAGATGATTTTTAGATCCTATTTACCCAACACTAACTTTGTTACTGACCTCCAATTTCATGTTTCCAACTAACTATTGACCATTTTAAAGTGGAAAGACATCTTAAACTTAATATTTCCCAAATTAAATTTATTTTCTTTCCCCCTAAACCCTTTCCTCTTTCTAATACCCTATGGCTGTAGAGGATGCCACTATTTTCCAAGTAACTGAGATTCACAATCTAGGTATTATCCTCAATTTTACTCATCTCCCACTTCCCATCTGTTTCACATCCTGTTGACTACCTTTGCAAAATTTCTCATATATTTCCCCTTCTCTGACACTGCTACTGCCTTAGTGCAGGCCCGTATCACTCCACATCTAGGCTTCTGCCATTGCTTGCTGGGTTGGTCTCCTTGCCTATCCCTAATTCAGTTTATTCTTCCCTTAGCTGTCAAAATAATCTTCTAGTCAGCATTATTTCTTCCAATTCTCCTCCCATTCAGCAAACACCAGTGGCTCCTTATTACCTCCAGGATCAAATTAAAAACCTTGTGCTTGACAATTAAAACTTTCACGATCTGGCCTTCTCCTACTGTTCCAATTTTTTTATGTCTTTCCTCCTGTTTGGAATAGTCCAGCCATTCTGAACCTTTTGCTTTGCCTTGTACAGGATCCTCTATTTCTCTCCTATATGACCTTGCAAGTGGTCACCCCTTATGTCTGGAATATTCTCCCTTCTCATTTGTAGCCTTTCAGAATCCCTTGGTTTCTTCAAGACTCATCTCAAGTGTTGCCTTCTGCTGGAGGAAAGACCTTCAAAAATTAGCACCTTTTCTTATAAGGTTATCTTATATGTATCATTATTAATATCTCTGTATTTTTCCTCTCCTCCATTAGAATATGAACTCCTTGTGGATAGAGATTTATCACTGTTTCTTTATATCCCCAAGCATTTAGCAAAGCACCTGATACAAAGTAAATTCTTAATAGATTCATTGATTTTTGTTGCTCTCAAAGATATAGGAAACTGCTTATGAGGAAGTACTTTCCATCCATGCAAATAAATGGCTGCTCTGCCATCTATGGTCTTTGAATCGTCTGGTGTCCTTTTGAGATTAAATGATGTGTCTGGAGTCTCATAGCCAGCATATGATGGTTATAGGACTTGAGAGGTTGTCTCGGAGACTGGATGATAATAGTTTGGCCCCTCCATCTGCTTTTTCTGTGTGTTATATTAGAGCTTCTAAGATGTAGTCTGTATTTAACAAGATCTTAATGTGCCTACTAGGTAGATTATGCCCTTGAAAACAAGAATACACGAAGGAGAAGCATCTGGTGTGGGAAGTCCTTTCATCAACTCAGAATTTCTGACATAGGAATAGATAAGTTGTAGAGAGCTGCCTAAACCATGTAGAGGTAAGTTACTAAAAGCTAGGCAACATGCATTTATTTAGCTCCTACTATGTGCCAAGTGCTATTTCAAGTTCTGGGAATAGAAAAAAGGTCAAAGTCAGTTTCTATACTCAATGTAGTATCAAAAAATGGGATATAAGTCCAGGGCTTCCAGATTCCAAGCTCAGTGTTCTACCAGACACATGCTCTTTAATGTTTACCAACTTCATTTTATATGAGTGAGTTTTACAACAGTCTTTCAAGGTAAGTAGCCTGGGTTTTGTCTCCCCTGATTTTATAGATAGCAAAACTATGGCCCAAAGACTTTAAGTGACTTGACCTTGGTCACCCAGCTAGGTCAGGTCAGAAGCAGGCTTTAAACATGGATATCTCAGTTACTAAATCTCTTGCTTTCTTGATATATCTCATTGCCTTCAATAATAATGTTTATGTTTCTACTTTGGTTCTTCAAAGGTCTATGGTCATTGTGGGCCCTTCTTCAATAGATGCTCATCTTCACCAGGTGGGGTGGAATGTTGGAAAGAATGTTGGACTTTAATGGACCTGACCGTGTTGGATGTTGACTAGCTGTGTGACATTGTCAGAAGGTTTCCTTTTTAGTAGTAGGTAATCTAATAAAGATTCTGAGTCTTCCCCTTCAAGGATGATCTTCCAATGACTGATATGCTCAAAAACCTTTCCAGCTTAATAGGCCTTGCCACAGTTTGATCTACAAAGCACTTTCCTCATAACTCTCCAAAGCAGGTAATACTAATAATATTATTACCATTTTACAGATGAGGAAACTGAGGGCCAGAGTGGTCATAGGATCACATGGAAAAATCTTAGAAATCATCTCTTCCAACCTCTTTATTTAAAAGAAACTATAACCCAGAGAGAATGAGTCACTCAAGAGCACATAGATAGCCATTGGCAGACCTAGGGTTCATATTCATATCCCTCCCGACTCTGGACCAGGATTTTTTCCTCTGGTGTTTACTGCCTGCTTGGCCATCTTTTGGGAAAGTGATGAGAAAAAAAGACATGATCTATAAGTTGCTTAGAAATTCTCAGGCAAATGGGTAATGAAAGGGTAAGGCTGAGTATTGGGAGAGTCCCTAGAAGATCTTTGGAGAGCAATTAACTAATTAACCATATGCCATCCCCTTACCAGATAAAGAATCCAGCTTGGAAGCCTAATAGACTGTATATATATGTGTGTATATATATATATATATATATATATACACAAAATATGTATATGTATATGTATATATTTATACATATCAACACACACACACATATATATATACATATAATATATATATATATATAAGTATATACACTCACACACACATTCATGTATGCGTGTGTATGTGATCAACTGAATAAAGCCTAGCCCTCAAAATGCAGAGGATTCCAAGCTAAGCTGAAAGAAGTTTTACTAGGAGAAAAATCAGACATTATTGCTGAAGTCCCCAGTACAATGTATAAAGGAGCCCATAGTCCAGGAGAGGTAGGAAGGATTTATGTTTGAAAACCACTGAGGGGAAAATCAGGAAGGGACTGGGAAAAAAGATGCCCAACAGGCACAGAAGTAGGATGTTTTTCAGGAATAGTTGGATACAAAACTGGTTTAGGCTTGTTTGAGCAAGGTCAATTAGTGAACAGCAGCAAAGGTGTCTGGGAGTGAGCAAGACTTTGACTCACTGGAAGCTGATTGGTTCCTTTTGGCAAACAGTTTTTCTCTGTGTCCAGTACACCTGTCTGATAAGGTAATTCATAGAAAACAGACAGGTTTTAGGAGTATACATATACAAATGAGTGTGTATGTGTGTATGCATGTATATATACACACATAATACACAAAAATATATGCATACACAATACACATGTGTACACACATAGGTATACATATGCATATATATAGGGATATATAGGTATATATATATGTGTATATGTATACACACATATACATACACTCCTTAACAGTTCTAGGACTTAGCATGGGACAGTGGGAAGACCATTGCCTCTGCAATCAGAAGACTAAGGTTCAAATCTTACCCCTGATGTTTATTATTTATGTTATCTAGAACAAGTCACCAGGATTCAGTTTCTTCATCTGTAAAAATAAAGAAGTTGAACTAGAATGGCTTTTGAGGCATCTTCAGCTCTGGATTTATTATTTTATAGTGTAGAAAATGGTCCTTTTTACCTGCTCACCCTCAGTTGCGGGGATAATGTTCTGTCCACCTGGAGACCCTAGGAGAATAAAAAGGAGTCATACTCTTACTTGACTTTTCTGCTTTCAGAAACATCTTTTAGAAGGTAGGTACAAATGAATGCATGAATGTGGAAGATTGTTAACCCTAATTATACAAATTATATGATGAAATTGTTTGGGGCTTATTAGCGGATGCCAGAGGCACAAAGGAGAAGACATCCTAATGGTAGCTTTCCCTAACTTTATTTCCAGTATATTTTGCATTATGATGAGACAAAAACTGTTTTCATTCCTTAATGCTGGGGTATGCAAGGAAGGCACTAGTAGTAATGCTCCTGACATGAATTCAGTATCATTATGTAAGCAGCTCACAGAGAAATTGTATTTACAACACTGAATTTAGTTATGAAGAAGCTTACCTACTACTCTTTCTCATTGATTTTTTTTTTCATTTTATTTTCTTGTTTCTGCATTTGAAAAAAATTGACTACAAAAGCTGAGATCCGTGTAGGGCCAGCTGACTATTCCATGGTCGTCTCTGATTCCATCATGAAGGCCATCTGTGATTTAGCCTATTTTTTTCTGAGACAATTGGGGTTAAGTGACTTGCCCAGGGTCACACAGCCAGGACGTGTTAAGTGCCTGAGACCAGATTTGAACTCAGGTTCTCCTGACTTCACGGTTGGTGCTCCATCCACTGCACCACCTAACTGCCCCTAGACTGTTTTATTGATAGGAATAGGATCCATTTCATGGCAAGGAATCATCCCACAGAGGGAGAAAAAGAACAACATATTCTTTTGTTTGCTTATTCTCCAAGAATATGCAAACAATGAGTGCTATTCAAAAGTAGAACCAGTGATCTATTATCACTATTCCTCCAATAAACGAAAAAAATATAATAAAATTCTTAATCTACAACAGAGAAGAGATTGAACATTTTGAATTTGAATCCTGTATTCAAAAAAGCATATGGAAGAAGACAATATTTAGAAATTCTTTGTTTTTCTCTAGGCAAGGCACACAGAGCACAAATATATCATGGAGAATGAATGAATAAGGCATTTATCAAGGACCTATACAATGTAAAACACTATGGTAAGTCTGGAGATGCAACTAGAAAAATATAGCAATTTGTGCTCTCAATGAACTTACATTCTGATGGAAGGAAATACATATATGAAAGGTTTCAGCTATAATGCAGATTACAAGATCTTCTGGATCTAGGAGTCAGGGACAAAGCAGTCGGTAATGCTTTTTCTTTAATATCATTTCCTCTGATAAAATCTCATCAGTTTCTGATGTTGAACCATTTAACTTTGTTGTCAAATACTAATTTTTTCTTGAAAAAAAGTTTTATCTGTTTATGTCAAGATACTTATTGGCATCCTGAAATCAAAATTCAATGGAAAAAATGTGTTCTGAGAAATTAACATCTTTGGCAATGCAATTTTTAGCATAACTTTTTGGAGCAGTCAAATGAATGATAGTGTCCTTAGAAAGTGTTCAAACATGAATCTCTATTGTATTAGTGAAACATAGGGCTTATTACTAGAAGGTGATAGAATGATGAGTATATCTTTGTTTAAAAGAGAGGAATTCATTTCAGTAATTCAATAAATATTTATTGGGTGCCTATTGTGTGCTAAACACTGGTCTAAATGCTGGGAATCCAAATAAGAAAAAAAAAGCTAGTTCTTGTTCTCAAGGAGCTTACAATCTAATGGAAAATGATTGATAGGGCATATGTAAAACAAGTCAAAACCTCATAGAAATATTTCTGGAACAAATAGTTGTCATATCTCAGAGTTATAGTAAAGACTGACAATAGGTGCATCCCTCTGGAATTATGAAAAGTAAATTGATCTCCAGGTGGAGCTTATGAAACAGAAGATCCAAAGTGGAAGCAAAAGCCCCTGCAATCATCATATCCTCAACCAGCAACAGGTCAATAACGATCAAGTTATGGTAGATTTGTTTGCAGAAATGGAGGATTTTATAATGGTGATACATAATTCCAGGTCATTGCAACCATGGTGACTTTATAGAAAAATGCTTGGCACAATGCCTAGCACATAGTAGGTACTTAATATATATTTACTAATTGATTAATGATTCCGGTCTTATTGTTAATGCAAATTTTGCAAGGAAATGGTAGAAATTATGCAATATTGCATTATCGGTTGCAAATTTTTTTGCATTTACTAAATTACACAATTAAGTCACCAGAATGAGCTACTAGAAACTTTGCTCTCATTTGTAACCTAAGAGATGATGAATTTCTGAGGGGCAGATACAAACTTTTGAATATCTTTGAGCATTTAACAAGTAAATTGTACTAGACCAAAATCACAGGCAAAAAAGTGCCCACAGTCATGTAAAAGTAAAGTTGAACCCTCCTGATCACTTATCCATCCATCCATCTACATGAAGTGAAAAGCTCTTGAAATATAGATATCTAACAAGAATTCTGAGCAATGTGACAATAGAATGAAATGCATTTCATCCCTCTTGTTTTGTCAGCTATTGGAATAGTCCCACTTCCCAAAGATGTCTGTGAGCCTACAGAAGATGAGTTTATATTCTATGTATTTATATTATTATAAAAGCAGTCATTTTACCCATTTGTCTGCTGGATAGTCCTGCATGGGTGGCTCAGTGGTACAATTCTTGCCTGCCCTGCAGGAGGCCCGGAAGCCACTTGTTTCTAGATAATTTCCATCTGAACTTCATTAACAGCCAGGAAACTTTTGGTAGAATGCTTAGGGTGCAAGACCTCGAGTCAAAAAGATCTCAATTTCAAATTGGACCTCAGACATTTGTTACCTGTGTTACCCCAGGCCAATGACTTGACATCTACAGCTGCCTCAGTTTCCTCATCTGTGAAATGGGGATAATAATAGCTTCTACCTCACAGGGCTTTTATGAAGATAATATGAAATGCTATCTTTTGCAAGCTTTTAATTCTATCTATTTATTATTATTAATGAAATGAGATAATGAGAAGATATTGATTAAGTGATAAATAATGGTAATAATAACTGACATCTATATTACACTTTTAACTTTGCAAATATTTTGCCAATATTTTCTTTACTTTCCAAATAGTATCTCATTGAGGCTTATAGCAACTCTGGAAGGTATATCCTAATGGTGCTATTATTCTCACATGGCATATTAGGAATCATATTCAGAGGGCTATAGTAACTAGCTCATATTCATATATTTAGCAAATATGAGAGATGAGATTTAATCTGGGTATTCATGACTTAAGCATCATACTTATTATGTCGCATTGACTTTTTTATTGAGAATTTAAAGGAATATAGACTTATTGATCCAGGTAGATTTTTTTTTCATGGAAATGATAGGAATGATTCTAGAGTTTCCCTTCACTGGAGAGATTTTCCTTTACTAAAACTCACTTGTTGGGAATACAATAAAAAGGGATTTCCTTTCATCTATAACTTGAGAAAGATGTCCTCTGAGACTCTTCCAGTTCCTATTATTCTGTGATATTTTCCTGACTTTATAAAACAAGAAATATTGTATATCCCACCTTGCAATAAAGCCATTAGGATTGGTCCAAAACAATCATTTCCCAAGGACTCAGCCATTTCAAATCACAGTATACAATAATAACTGCCAAACTTTAAATTATGCTAAGGGGCAAGGGACAGAAAAGTTCATGAGTGAAACTAGAGTTTAGTGCTTTTTAAAAAATTATATGAGTCATTTCCCCCCCAACTCCTTTCCTCCCCCCCCCCACTATTACTTCTGGGCAAGACAGTGTCTATAGAACAAAAATTCTGGTGGGTGGCTATCTTACATAATTCCTCATAATGAAAGTGATAAATTCCATCTCTCTTTCATCAGAATCGAATTCATGCTTTATGTATTTTAAATGGTGTTTGGGCCAGAGCTGCCTGCAGGGGGAAGGACATAACTGGCAGTCCCTCCTGTCTTCTGGGACCGTCTTGATGGAGATATATTGCTCCTTGGCCTCCAGGCAATCAGACTGGCCTCCAGGAGAGGTTTAATGGAGATAGATGTCTCCATATTGTAAAAGCTGAGTTTCCAAAAGTATTTATTGTTTATTCTGAAATAGAACAGAGGCCCAGAAACATGAACACAACAAAATCAAGACATTTGAATCAGTTCGGGGAAAGAAGGAAAAAAGAATTCTAAATTACTTCCAAAAAAGAAGAATCTCTCCCTGCTGCTTTCTATGTCTGCTGGTTCTCATGAAAGGTCTTCCTGGATAATGAGAGAGCCTTGGACTCTGAAGACTTATTCATCCCTCTTATACATATTTCTGCAAAGCTTGCCTGAGATTATGGAAACATTTCTGCCTCCAAAGGGAATTTCTCGAGCTCAAAATCTCACTGCTCTTGGCCATAGGCTGCTTCAAAATTCATAGAGAAAACAGTAAAAGTAATAACATCTTTCAGGTAAGTGGTCTCTATACATGGGTGAATACACACACACACATGTATATGTGTTGGTATAGAACTATAATTTCATTCTTCCCAATTAGGAAACTCCTTCCACCAGTTCAGATTTCTACCTGTTCTGCAGCTTGTAGTTTTGGAGAGTTGCCTAGGAACATTGAAAGGCAATTTTCAAGATAAGATAGGATATATTGGAAGAAGGACTTGAATCCCCTGATCAAGACCAGCCTTCTGTCTGTCTCTCTTTGAGGAAGTCATAATTACTGAAATAGACTAAAGCTTTGAGTGTAAACAGACAACATTTCAATTAGTTTTAAAAGGGAACCATTAGATCAGTATAGCAACCAATTAGGCAATTAACAAGCATTTCTTAAGTATTTATTATGTGCCAGGCGCTGTCCTAGGTGCTGAGGATACAAAGCAAAAATTGAAACAGTCCCTGTCCTCAAGGAACTTACATTATAATGTGGAAACAAGTGCACAAATGAGTATATGAGTATGTATATATATATATATATGTATATATATATGTGTGTGTGTATATATGTATATATACATATATATATATGGATATGGATATATGTGTAATATGTTTATATATTATGTAATATATGTGCATATGATATACACATATCACAACATTTTATTACATACACACAACATTTGGTGAGTTTGGGGAGGTGCATACTAGCAAATGAGCAATGGGGCTGATAGGAAAGGCTTTATGTATCAAGTAGCATTTGAACTAAGTCTTGAAGGAAAATAGGGATTTCCAAAGGTATCATTGAGATGTTCTCCAGATATAGGGGATAGACAGAGCAAAGAAATGATGACAAAAGGTGGGATATGCTCTCCAAGCAAATAAGCCAATCATATAGTCTGAGGAGGGGAACAGAGTTTAAGATGATTGGAAAACTAGGAAGGGACCATGTTGTAAAGACAATGAAATTGCAATCAGAGGAATTTATATTTGATCATGGAATCGGTGAGTATTACTGGTGGTGTATGTGTATGCGTAATGGAGAGAAACATGATCAAAACTCTGCTTTAGAAAAGTTAATAAAATAGTAATAACAATAACAATAATAAATGATATTTGGAGAACTTACTCTATACCAGTCACTGTGCTAAACATTTAATAAGTATTATCCTTACTCATCACACTAACCCTGGGAGGTAGGTGTTATTATCTCCATTTTACAGATGAGAAAACTAAGGCATAGAGATTAAATGACTTGCCCAAGGTTATACAACAATTAAATATTTAAGGATGGGTTTGAAATTACTTTGGTAATTGGATGAATGGGGATATGGATGGGAGTGGGAAAGGCTTTGAGCAGGAGACCTAATAGCTGGCATTTATAAAGCACTTTAAGGTTTGCAAAGCACTTTACAAGTAGTATCTTATTTGATTCTCATAATAACTCTAAGATAAGTATTATTATTCTTTCCATTTTGTAGATAAGTAAACTGAGGCGGACTTCCCCAAATTAAGTGACTTCCCCACAATTAGTAAGTGTATTGGAAGGGCCATATTGGAACTCTTGGCCTTCCTTGATCTAAGTCCAACTTTCTACCTTCTTACTTACCTACTAAATAGGAGACTGTTGCAATATTTCAGGCAGGAGGAGAAGATTTGAAATAAGGTGTATGAGTAGTGAAGAGATAAGAATGATACAGATATTATAGAGATGGAAATGACAAGATTTGGCAACTTACTAGATATGTAGATTGAGTGCGAGTGAGAAGTTGACTTTGTGTCAGCTTGAGAGTCTGAGGGACAAGAAGGTGAGTTTTTAATACCAACAGAAAAGTTCAGGAGAATAAAGGCTTTGAATGGAAGGGGAAGATGATTGGACATGTTGTGTTTGAAATGCCTATGATATGTCCCTGTTGGAAATGTTCATTAAGTAGCCAGAGGACTAAAGGTTCACCACACCATTTAATCAGTTTCAATTTTTTTAAAATAGTGGGAACAAATAGAACTCAAAAGTTAAGTTTATGGTTTTAGTGAGTAGAAAATAATATCTTTCCTGTGACATCTGATTAATGAGTGGTAATGGAGATATTCAGACTTCTGATATAGTTCTAGTGAGGAGAAAGAGTAGATAAGATATAATATTCATTCACACCCAGATTCTCCTTTAATTCATCCTCTCTTGTCATCCTGGAGGAAGCTTAGCCCTAAGAATCTCCTGTCCTGACTGGTGGGATCCCAATCATATTTCCATTAGGAAGGACTTCGTCATATTTCATCTCACGTACATCTAGACTGTCTTTGGACTGAACCTCTTCCTTTCCCAGCCTTTCAATCTTCCCTATATGTTGTCTTCCCTGTTAGAATGTAATCTCTTTGTAGGGAGGGATTTTCTTGCTAGCTTACAATTGTATTTTCAGCTTTTAGTATGGCTTGTGGCACATACTAAGCACTTAAGAAATTCTTTTTTTTCTCTTTTCTTTCTCACTTCTCCATACCCCATCCATCCATCCATTCATCCATCTATCTATCCATTCATCCATCTAATATTCACTCAGGGGATCCAAAAGTATTGTGTTTATTTTCCCTGCCTGCAGGCAATAAAAATCAAACTGTTTCCATTAAAGTGAATGAGAATTTCATCTACCCTTAGGTTTATTTTTTATTAAGACTGTAAAGTTTATTCCTTGTTTGAGGTTAAGAAGTTAAGAGTCCATTATTTAAGGTAATTAAACACAGAGGATGGTATTTCCCAGCAGCAAATTCAATCCTGGAAAACTCAAGTGAATTTGGCTCTTTTGTTGGGGGCATCTAGACAGAATTATATGTTGGGTTGGACATGTAGTTTTTAATCAAAGAAAAGATTACAGAAGAGATAGTGCATTTGAGGCTGAGCATTTAGGAGACATTATCAGCCTCTCTGGTTTTCTCCTCTTCTAATGTGATATTGAACTACAAGGCATCCCTTCCTGACTTCTTATTTGCCACTTCTTGTTGATGTCAAGCAGCAATTAATTGAGCAATATTCAGCCTATAATGTGCCTAGCTCTATAAGTAGCACTGTGGAAGATGCAAAAGAAGCAAAATGGATGTCCCTGACCTCAGTAGGCCCATAGCTTAGCAGATTTGGGAATACTAAACAAAAGCAGATTGGTTAATTAGCATCCTATATTTAGAACTTCATATTTCTCTGTCCCCTCTCCTTTTCTTCCTCTCTTCCTCCTTCTGTCTCCTCCTTTCTCTATATCTGTTTGTCTGTCTGTTTCTTTGTGTCTTTGTGTCTTCTTCTTTCTTTTTGTTCTTCTCCTCTTCCTCTTCCTTTTCCTCTTCCTCTCTGTCTCTCTGTCTCTCTTACTCTATGTCTTTCTGTGTCTCTGTCTCTCTCTCTGTTTAGTTATTTGGTTCAGTTAAATGACTCACTAAAATCCACACTATTAGTAAATAGCAGAATTGAAATTAGACTTTGTGTCTTTTGACTTTAGATTCTGCCTTCTTTTTTTTTGTTAGATCTAGGACTCACAAGGATCTTTAGGTTGGCAGGGGCAGAGTCTTAGAAACTGTTTCAGAGATATAATTCTTGATGACTTAGACAATTCTTATCATAACAGATTCATCAATTCTGGACAGCTGGGGGTTGATAATGGTAGATATAGGACACAAGACAATACAGAGGAAGTTGAAACACAAACATAAATACATAGCTTTCCTTTATACCCTCACAGCTTCCACCTTTATATAGGTCAGTATATTGGAAAGGCATATAGACAAAAAAGATCATATTAGGGAACTGATATGATTGAGGAGTCTTGAACAATATCCTTGCTAAGCACTTAGTTAGCTTCTTCTCCTCTTCTTCTTCCTTTTCCCTTTCCTCCTCCTCTTCTTCCTTTTGCCTCTCCTCTTTCTCTTCCTGTTTTTCCTCCTCTTCCTCCTTCCTTTTCTCTTTCTTTTGCTCTTCTTTTTCTTCCTTCTTCTCTTTCTCCTCCCCTATATCCTTCTTCTGTCTGACAACTACATGCTGTTCTAACTTATCCAAAATGATAGCACAACAAAGCTTTGCAAATGGTCTCCTGTTCTCCCTAGCCATGGGGTTACTCAAATGCTTAGTTTCAATTTCACCGCTATCTCTGTCCATGGTGCTGAAACAAACTTGCCTTTCAACCCAGCATAATATGGCAAAAAGTCAATATTATGTACTTGTTGAGTGTAGAATATTTAGCTGGGATTTGTCATAGTCCCTGACCTTACGGAGCTTACAGCCTAGTAGGGATATAAGATACCAACACAGATGGCACATGATAACTATTTTGGAGAGGAACAAAACAAAATGCTATATAAATTTTAAAGGGAACTTTATTATCTTTTCCCCCTCCAAGGCAATTAGAGTTGAGTGACTTGCACAGGGTCACACTGCTAATAAGTGTAAAGTATGAGGCTGTTCTTTTGACTTCAGGGCCTGTGCTCTATCTACTGTGCCATCCAGCTGCCCTGGGAACTTTATTATTAAATAGAGGGTAGGGGAATCAAGTAAGTTTTTTTGAAAGGGATTTGAGCTACAATTTAAAGAATTTAACAGGCAAAAAGAGGAAGAGTGAATATTAGAGGCATAGTGAACAAACTGAATAAAGATAGTAATGCAGAGGTAAGGAGGTCCTTAGATGAAATTAAAGGGTCTGGTTTGGTTGGAGCATGTTGATAGGAGTAGATTGGGTAGGAAGGTTGTGTAGGACCTTGAATCCTAGGAAGAGAATTTTGGACTTAACTCATAAAATTACTTTGACTCATTTTCTGAAAGCTAGGCTATTGTATCTCCCTCTCATGGTTCTAGATATAAAGGGTTTTGTGAGATGTATTTTATCTAAGACCGCCATTGACTTAAGTCTGCATTGGTTGTGGAGATGGAGTCAAGAAGAACTGAATTCAAATCCAGCCTACAACAGCCTACATCATTACTATTACCATCACTACTATCACAACCATCATCACCACTATTATTACTACCATTACCATGATTACCACCACCATGACTATCACCACCACTACCACCACCACCACCTACTACTACTACTACTACTACTACTACTACTACTACTATTACTACTACTACTACTACTACTATTCAATGACTACTACTACAACAACTACTACAACTACCACCATCACTACTACAAATAGGAAGAAATGGAGCTAGGATACAAAATCATGTCTTCTGACTCCAAATCTCCATTCTCTTGGAGATTTGGCTTGGGCTGGGTTGATCAGGAAAAGCTTTAAGGAGTAAGTCTTAAAACAAATTATATGGTTCGATTCAATTTAATGTAATACAATGCAATGTGTTGCAATCCACTATGACAGCCATTTAAAGACTTATCTCATAGAGATACCGTGATAGGCAGTGGGGAAGATAAATAGTGTCATATATGATACTTGAACTGAGCTTGGAAGGAGAGGTGGAATTTAGATGGGCATAAGAGAGTGGGAAAGATATTCCTAGTTAGTGCAAAAAGGTGAGGAGACAGAAATGATCATATATTGTATAAAGGATAGAAAAAATTAAAAAAAAAAACAGCCTCAGTGGGTCAGAAGGTATTTATATATATTAGAGAACAGGGAAAGAGAAATTCTTGCTCCCCATGTCTCTGTGCCCAATTTCTTATTGAACCTCTTAACCCCATGCTGGGCAGTGATTTTGATTACTCATATGCTGGTAGATCAGAAAGGAGGTCTAAGGACTTGCTGCATTTCCCCACTTAGAATTTTTCACATTAAAACCTTAAGGACTAATTGATTGTTGAAGGAAGAAGTAGGGAGAAATAAACAATCAAGACATTACTTTTTCCTCATATTAAAGAATGGAATTTTAGGGGAGGGGAAAACTTAGTTTTCTTCTAGGATGACCAGTGAAAAGGATGTGAGGAGCTAATAAAGAAACCTGCTGCACATTTGCCTAGAAGGTCAGCTCTAGGCATATTATGAATAAACCGAAAATGACAGTCTTTCTTTTCAAATTATGCCAGAAAGACTGTTTTGAACACCATGTCATTAGACCCTAGTCAGTGATTGAGTAAAAGGATAGTGTAACAGTGAAGAGCTATTTCTTCTCATAGGATGTATCAAGCTCCCAGATCAATGTTTGATCATGTTATTTTCAGGGAGGGAGAGTAAAAGAGAAAAAAATACCCAGATTCATAGACACTGATAATTTAGAAATAGTTTGGAGAAGCCACTTGAAGGTGGAGGGAGACCTTTGGGGAAGAACGTTGAAATTCAAAAAGTTTGATAGAATTTGACATTTGAAGGGCTATCATGATGGCTTGATTTGATGGGCTCAGTGGGACAGAAGCAGGATCAAGGGATTAAAAATGCCAAGAAGCCAATTTTGGATCGTTATTATCAAAGACTTCTTAGTGAAAACTGTCTAAAAGCAGACATTAGAATGGGGTCTTAAACCCTGCAAGATCCAGAAGAATGTGGAACTTTGCATAAAAATGACAATTTTATTCTTCTCTTTCCCTTCCCTCCCCTTAAGTATGTTAGGATTTACAGATGGAAAGAATCTTAAAGAAAATCATAGAATAATGGGATTAAAGCTTCAGTGGTCATTGATCATCTAGTTCAATCCTTCCTAAAGGTGGAATCAGCTTCCTTGAGAGGCAGTGGATTCCTGGTCACTGGGTCTTCAAGAAGAGGGTGATACTCACTTGTTAGGGAAGTTGTAGAGGGGATCCTTGTTTAGGTAGACTCAATGACTTCTGAGGTCACTCTCAGCTTTGAAATTCTATGCTATGTTGAATTCATATTTTTATATTCAGAGATAAAGAAAGTGCTTTGCAAACATTAGGTAATTAATATCTATTTATTTAATTTTTGATAAAAGCTTTTTATTTTCAAAATACATGCAAATATAGTTTTCAACATTTCCCCTTGTAAAATCTTGCGTTCAAATTTTCCTCCTTCCCTTCCTCCATCTCCCTCCCCTAGTCAATAAACAATCTAATATATGATAAACATATGAAATTGTTCTGAACGTATTTCGACATTTATCATGTTGCACAAGAAAAATCATATCAAAAAAGGGAAAAAATGAGAAAGAGAAAAAAGTAAGCAAATAACAAAAAAGATGAAGATGCTCTGCTTTGATCCACATTCATTCCCTACAGTCCAGTCTGTGGATGCAGATGGCTCTCTACATCACAAGTCAATTGGAATTGGCTTAAATCACCTCATTGTTGAAAAAATCTGTATCCATTAGAGTTGATCATCACATAATCTTGTTGTGTACAATGTTCTTTTTGTTCTACTCTCTTCATTTAGTATCAGTTCATGTGAATCTCTCCAGGCTTTTCTGAAATAATTCTGTTGATCATTTCTTTTAGAACAATAATATCCTATAACATTCCTATACCATAATTTATTCAGCCATTCTCCAACTGATAGGCATCCACTCAATTTCCAGTTCTTTGCCTCTACAAAAAGAGCTGCCACAAACATTTTTGCACATGTGAGTCCTTTTCCCTCTTTTATGATTTCTTTGGGATACAGACCCAGTAGAAACACTTCTGGATCAAAGGGTTTTCACAATTTAACAGGCAAAGTTCCAAACTTCTCTCCAGAATGGTTGGATCAATTTGCAACTCTACCAACAATGCATTAGTGCCCCAGTTTCCCCACATCCCCTCCAACATTTATCATTATCTTTTCCTGTCATCTTAGCCAATCTTAGAGGTATGTAATGGTACCTCATCAATATATTGATTTGCATTTCTCTAATCAATAGGGCTTTAGAGCCATATTTTCATATGGCTAAAAATAGCTTTAATTAATAATTATTTTTGAAGAAATTGACAAATATATTAATTTACTGAGCACTTTCTATCTACAAGTTGCTGTGTAGAGTACGGAGGAGCCCCATGGGCATGAATTGCATTTGTATCTTTTCAAAAGAATTTTGTGAAATATACTGCTGTATATACTGTGTACTGCTGTGGGTGTGTTTACTTCAGAAAAATTTTTAGCAGTTTTTTCCCTTATAGTTGGAGATGTTCTGCTGCTCTTCGTTCCCTTTGGCATACTTTCTCTTTCTCCTAGTAGCTATGGAAACACAGATGTCCCTGGTTTGGGCAGACCTCGGCAGCATCCATACCATAGATCCCAAATCAATTTGAATAAGCCCTGGAGAGAGGAGGGGAGAAGAGCTTGGGCTGGGGACTGAAGTAAAATGTATTCCTGTCTAGGGAGGGTTATTTTGCCCAATAACTGAGTAATGCTGAATTTACTGAGACAAATTGAAGATTCTATAATCTGGGCCTTATAGTTATTTTTGATTTCCCCTATTTTCCATGGGTTATCTTAGCTATGCCCAGAATGGAAAGTTTTTTTTTTTGGAGAACATTAACTTCATTCTAAAGATGTAAGATTATTTTAATCTCAGAAGAAAGAGCTTTTTGACTTCTATGAATCAACCTTGCACTATATAAAAGTAACTGGCAAAATTTTCCATTGTATGAACTTTTATTACCTTGAGGGTTTGCCAGCAGAAACTGTACAGTGTAAAGAAAAAAAAAAAGGATTTAGAGGCAGGGAACCCGAGGTCAAATTAACCTCAGCTACGTGCTATTCATATGACCTTGGACAAGCTTCCTCCCCAATCTGGATTTCAAATAGACTCATAGGAATGTACTTAAAGATAGAACAATATTAGGCTATTTACTCCAATGAACTCTTTTTAAAACATCATTATTGGAGGCTTAGAGAGAGTTACATGATCTGTCCAAAATTACACAGATGATAAAGAATCAAAGACAGCATTTGAACTCAAGTTTTCTGACTTCCAGGCTAGTGTTCTTTTCACTATATGACTTGAGTTTCCTCATTTATAAAGTGAGGGGTTTGGAATAATATTGGAGTGGCAGAAAGACTAGATGGATTCAAGATCTTAGGCAAGTCATTTTACCTTGCAATTTCCTCTTTTGTAAGGAAAATGGGTTGAACTAGAAGACTGGTGACCATTGAAGCTTTAAATCCTATTATTCTATGATTTTCTTTAAGGTTCTTTCTATCTATAAATCCTATCATACTTTTTTTTTTTTGGCTGAGGCAATTGGGGTTAAGTGACTTGCCCAAGGTCACATAGCTAGGAAGTGTTAAGTGTCTGAGATCAGATTTGAATTCAGGTCTTCCTGATTTCAGGGCCAGCACTCTATCCACTGCACCACCCAGCTGCCTCAAATCCTATCATACTTAAGGTGAGGGGAAGGGAATAGAAGAATAAATCTGCCATTTTTATGCACATTTTTCTGGATTTTGCAGGGGTTTAAGATCCCATTCTAACAGTACATCACAGATAATGTGAATTCTACCTCCATAACATCTCCTGCACTTGTCCTCTTCTCTCTGCTTACATATCCATCTCCCTTGTTCATACCCTCTTCTCCTGTCACCTGATTATTGCTAACCTGCATTATTGCGATAGCTTTCTTAATGTACTGGGACCATTGGTAGAAGTTGTAAAGAGTCAAAGTCAAATTTGAAGGAAGAGATCAAATATTTCATGGAAATATTGGGAAGAGGGAAAGGGTAATAAACATTTATTGAGCATCTACTATGTGCCAGGTACTATGACAAGTACTTTACAAATATCTCATTTGATCCTTACAACAATGCCGGAAGATGGGATGCTCTCATTCCTATTTTACAGCTGAGGCAGCAGAGGTCAAATGATTTGCCCAGAGTCACACAGCTAGTAAATGTCTGAGGCTGGATTTGAACTCAAGTTTTTTTCTGACTCCAGACCTGGCACCCTATGTACTATCTAGCTGTCTGGTTTCTTCCTCACTAGAGGTATTCAAGAAAAGGCTAGTTGACTACTTAAATATATTATAGGTGACATCCTTGTTCTAAAACAGTTTGGAAGAGAGAAGGTCCATGATCTGAGATCACCCTATTCCTTTTCTTCTCCATCTTTTGCCCTACATATTCAATCGACACATCACAGTGAATCTTGCTAAGACATTAAACCTGATTGAATTATTTCTCTGATCAAAAATATTCAATGCCTCACTATTGCCTTTTGGATAAAATACAAATACCTATGACTTAAGGCTCTTTACAATCTGACTCTAACCTTACCCTTCTTGCCTTATCATATGCTATTCCCTTTATGAAAGTGACATTTGTCTGTTGGAATTGAAAAACTATTTTCTGAACTTGGTACTCTCTCACCATTTGAAGAAATTGTACTCCATGTATGGAATGTATTCCTTCACCTCTGCCTCTCAGAATCCTTTGTTTCCCTTTAAAGCTGAACTCAGGCTTCCTTGAAACCATCCCTGATCTTCTGCTAATTTATGTTACTTGCTTCTTCAAGAACTTCTATATATGCTGAATCCTTCCTAGCCCCAATAGAATGTAAAATTCTCAAGGATAAGGACAAATTTATTTTATTTTTTCCTTTGTGTCTATATTTCTTAGCACAGCATCCTGTGTGTATGTAAACACACATATATACACACACATATAGGGACAATTTTGTTTTATTTTTTCCTTTGTGTCTATATTTCTTAGCACAGCATCCTGTGTGTATGTATACATACACATATATACCTACACATATAGGGACAATTTTATTTTATTTTTTCCTTTGTGTCTATATTTCTTAGCACAGCATCCTGTGTGTATGTAAACATACATATATACACACACATATAGGGATGATTTTATTTTATTTTTTCCTTTGTGTCTATATTTCTTAGCACAGCATCCTGTGTGTATGTATACATACACATATATAAATACACATATAGGGACAAATTTATTTTATTTTTTCCTTTGTGTCTATATTTCTTAGCACAGCATCCTGTGTGTATGTAAACACACATATATACACACACATATAGGGACAAATTTATTTTACTTTTTCCTTTGTGTCTATATTTCTTAGCACAGCATCCTGTGTGTATATAAATACACACATATACACACACATATAGGGACAATTTTATTTTATTTTTTTCTTTGTGTCTATATTTCTTAGCACAGCATCCTGTGTGTATGTATACATACACACATATACACACACATATAGGGACAATTTTTTTTCTTTGTGTCTCTATTTCTTAGCACAGCATTCTATATACACACACATACATTCCCACACTTATATATGAAATAAGGGTAGACTGGACTTCTGATTTCCTTGGTATAGGGTGAAGAAATTCTCTTTACCAATCCAGGTAGGCACCTTCCTTATAACTTATAATCTTCGAGAGTTGCTTAAGTCTCTAAGAGGTTAAATGACCTATGTAGGCTTATGCATTCAATATGTATCAGGCAAAAACTTTGAACTCAGGTCTTCCTTTATTTTGAGGCCAATTCTGTATCCACTGTGCCATACTGCCTATCATATATAGTAATTGCTGCTGATCCATCATATATTTACCATCTAAGCACCAGCCTAGCTAAAATTTGCTAAAATATTTATTGAGTTGAATGAAAAAAAAATGGTTATTGTTGTTGGTGGGTAAAAGAACTAGCCACACAATGAGAGAATCCAATTCAATTCCAATTGATCAGTGATGAACAGAACCAGCTATACCCAGTGAAAGAACACTGGGAAACGAGTGTGGACCACAACATAGCATTTGTACTCTTTCTGTTGTTGTTTGCTTGCATTTTTGTTTTTCTTCCCAGGTTATTTTTACTTTTTTTTTTCTAAATCTGATTTTTCTTGTGCAACAAGACAACTGTATAAATATGTATACATATATTGTATATAAGATATACTTTAACATGTTTAACATGTATGAGACTGCCTGCCATCTAGGGGAGGGGTGGAGGGAAGGAAGGGAAAAGGTAGAACAGAAGTGTTTGCAAGGGTCAATGTTGAAAAATTACCCATGCATATGTTCTGTCAATAAAAAAAGCTATAATAATAATAAAAAAGAACTAGATATAATACTTTTGTTATTGGAGAGAATTGATTTATGAATCGAGAAAGAGGATTCTACTAAGATTGTGGGATAAGAAGGGGCAGTTTTATTCCTTTAAGAAAACTAGGAAAGCATGGCTTTTTCCATATATTCCACTGACCTACTGAATAATCAGCTAACCTTAACTGGGCTGGAAGTCAATTGAAAATTATATTTTTCCATCCTCACTCTGAATATTTGCAATATGATAGGACCTATCAAGAGTTGCCCTCCATTGACATAACCTGTGAGAAAACAACGCCTTATCCATACCACTATGAGGCTTCCACTAAGAATACTGTGGAGGCTGGGAAGTATTTCAATACTTAAGAGAACAAAGGGTAGACCAGTTTGGCAGAATTGAGGATCTTGATAGGGTAAGGTTGGGAGATAATGCTGGAGAGAGTTTGTGCTGAGACAGTGGAAGGCATTAAATATTAATTTAAGGAATTTCTCTTCATGGTTCCATGCCAGTCCCTTTAAGGAACAGAAAAGACACTCCATTCTGTTCTTGAGAACAGAAGGATAGACAAGTGCTGGGTGTCTATATTTGCCAGCCTTATTCTTGCTATTCATACATATACATTTCTTGAAGCCACAGTCTGGAACAATTTCAAAAGTCTGATTGTATTGTGTCCTTTACACATGGTAATTAATAAAACAGCGGTCATTTTTGTATTAGCACGTATTCTTTCTTAGTCTGGTTGATTCTCAGGAGGGAGAGGAATATGCAGAAAAAATAAAATAGACATCTGAGAAGCAGCTTGGGAGTGCTTCATGACTAGTCAGAAAGATTATTTAGCTCAGATGTTTAACTAAAGTATTAGAGATTTAATTAATCTAGGGAGCGCCAGAGTAAGAAAACACCTTCTTTCAGTGATAACCCCCCAAATAAGAGACAATCTCAGTTTCAATTCGCCCATCTTTAGACCGGGGATGACAATACCCATTCTGATTACTTTATACTATTGTGAATAAGGGCTGGTGTAGAAAGCTTGAAGAAAAAAGAGAAAATTTGGAATGAGTACTGTGGTGAATGGGATAGAGAGTCCAAAAGGGAAAGATAAAAGGATTCTTTTGTGGTAGTGAGGGACACAAAGAGAGGAAGCTTGGCAGGGTGGAGAAAGCACTGGGTCTGGAGGCCGAATCTTAGTTCAAAGCTTACCTTAGGCAGTTTTTTAGTTAGGTGACATGAGAGAAGTTACTTAACCTCTCAGTCTCCATTTCCTCACCTGTAAAATGGAGCTAAAATGGCATCTAGGCCCAAAGTTGTGAGCATGAAATGAGAATATTTGTTAATAATTTCATAAATCTGAAAGTGTTGGTTACTATTTCTATTACTGTTATTATATAAGTGTCAGGCCTTGTTCTTCATGGGAGAGATATTATGGCATAAGGGATAGTGGGCTAGCCTTGGAGTTAGGAAGACAAATTCAAGTCCTGACTCTGAGGAGGACCAGCTGTGTTCACATGAACAAATCTCAGAGCTGAATCTCATAGCAATTGAGCAACTTTCACAAGACTCAATTGCAGATGAGCTGCTAATTTACATGAGTAAAGGGACTTTCCACACCAGCAGTTCTTTATCTCAATGAAATCACAGGCTCAGATTTAAAAAAATATTATTATAGTTCTCTATTATATCTTCTGTGACTATAAGCAAGCAAACTGCACTTAAGTCCTACATTTGGTACGAGGGACTTTGAGTTGGAAAACACTTTTGAGATGGTGTAGTAAAATAATTCTTATTTTATAGATGAGGGAGCTGAAGCTCAAAGGAGTTAAATGATTTCACTGTGGCAGTACAGGTAGCAAGCAGTGCACTTCTGACTGGGTCCTCAGACTTCAAATCTAGTTCTTTTTGCATTCAAGGCTTCTGGGTGCTACATAATGTATAAAGTGCCATGCCTTAAAACATGCCTTAAATCAAGAAGATGTTCAGTCATGTCTGACTCTTCCTGACCCATTTGTGTTCTTGGCAAAGATATTGAATGAGTTGCCATTTCCTTCTACAACTCATTTTACACATGGGGAAACTGAGGCAAAGAGGGTTAAGTGACTTGCCCAGGGCCACATAGCTAATAATTACCTAAGGCCATATTTGAACTCAGGAAGAGGAGTCTTCCTGACTCCAGGGCCAGCACTCTATCCACTGAACTCTCTTGCCTGGGAATTAAAAAGATATGAGTTAAAAATTCTTCAGTATACTTACCAGTTTTGTGACCTTGGATAAGTCTCTTGATATTATTTCCATCAATTACCTAATATATAGAAAGTGGATAATAGCATTTTGTGAAGATCACATTAAATAATACTTATAAAATGCTTAGCCTAGTACCTGAGTTTCAGTAAAAGCTTGTTTCCTTTATCTTTGCATGATGCTATACTGCTTATGCCATTTTTCCACATAGAAAGGATTCAGTTCAATTCAATAAACACTCATTAAGCACCATCCATGTGCCAGGCATTGTGTTTGTTAAGCCTGGGGATACAAAAAGAAACAAAAAACTGTATGGCTTCAAGGAGCTTAAAATCCATTGCAAATAAATAAGTCTTCCTGTAGAAGGTGGCATTTTACAAATTAAAACACTTCTGAGGCACTGTCTCTCAGACTGGCTAAGATGACAGGAAAAGATAATGATAAATGTTGGAGGGAATGTAGGAAACTGGGACACTGATACATTGTTGGTGGAGTTGTGAACTGATCCAGCCATATGGAGAGCAATTTGGAACTCTGCCCAAAAGGCTATCAAAGTATGCATACCCTTTGATCCAGTGGTCTCACTACTGAGTTGTATCTCAAAGAGATCAAAAAAGAGGGAAAAGGACCTATACGTGCAGAAATATTCATAGCAATTTTTTTTGTAGTGGTGAGGAATTAGAAATTCAGTGGATGCCCTTCAATTGGGAAATGGCTGAATATGGTTTATGATTATAATGGAATATTATTGTTCTATAAAAAAATGATAAGAAGGTTGATTTCAGAAAAGCCTGGAAAGATTCATATGAACTGATTCTGAGTGAAGTGAATAAAAAGAGGACAACATTATACACAGTAACAAGAAGATTGTGTGATGATCAAGTATGATGGACTTAGTTCTTCTCAGCAATGTGGTGATCAAGATAATTCCAATAAACAAGATGAGAAATGTTATCCACACTCAGAGAGAGAACTATGGAGACTGAACATAGATCAAAGCATACTATTTTCACTTTTTTTGTTTGATTTTTCTTTCTTGTGTCTTTTCCCTTTTGTCCTTATTTTTTTCACAACATGACAAATATGGAAATATGTTTTAAAAAATAAAAAAAAGATTATTACCTTAAAAAAGTTGGGACTTGAAGACAAAGAGATCAGTCATTGGAGCAGAGGAGGGAGAACATTTCAGCCACGGGGGACAGCCAGAGAAAATGCATAGAGCTCTAGATCTCAGACTGGAAGTGATCCTAGACACTAGTCCAAATCTCTCATTTTGCAGATGAAGAAACTGAGTCTAAGGAAAGTTAAATCCAAAGTCACTCAGGGAAGGAGCATTTTCTCTTATTTGTCAATTGAAGCAATTAGTCTGAGTGAGAATCTAGATCTGTGTGACCTTAGTTGTAATTTTTAAACCTCCTAGAATCTCATTTCCCCCAATTTTGTAGGAAGAGGATAATTGACTTAAATATTATCTAAAGTTTCCTGCATTATGGGGTCCTACATAGATAGCTGGAAGGAAGCTCAGAGGCCAGAATTTTGCAGATGATTTTTTTGGGGTCATAGGCAGTAATGATCAGAGGTCATTCTTAATTTCCCTAGTAATGTAGTGGATGGAGTTCACATCTAGCTTCAAGCACGTACTAGTTGTGTGACCTTGAACAAGTCAGTCCATTCTTTTTGCCTCAGTTTCCTCATTTATAAAATGAGCTAGAGAATGAAATGGCAAAATGACAAGAAAATCCCAAGTGGGTCACAAAGAGTCAGTGAAAGAACTGAACAAAATCGGCACGTTAAGACTAAGAGTATTGACCTGCAAACTGGAAGCCTTTTTTTCTGAGGATCAGCCAAGTTCAGCCCAGACAGGTTCATTTCCAGGTTAGTCAGTCAGTCAATAACCAATTATTAAATGCCCATGATGTGCTAGGCACTGTGCCCATCTCCAGAGTGGTGAATTTTTCGACCATATCAACTAGTGAATACTCTTGACCAAGTTGGAGAGTTTCGATCTGTGTCAGCCGGGGCACTGGGAACCCACCCTGACAAAATAACCAATCGTTAAAGCGTTCATGTGCAGACACACACAGTGAAACTGAGGCTGTAGGGCAGACATAGACTTGCTTTGCATCAAAGAATGAGTCAATGACAGAACTGGGAAGGGTTCCCGCTATAGTTGGCTCTGGTCTATCCCTGCTAAGTGGACAACTGCTTGATATATTTCCCACTGAAGTTGAATAAATGTGCCTTTAGAAGAATTTAAGCTGGAAATAAACCACAGATGAAAAATCAAGCACTTAAAAAAATCATTTAATGTTTTTATTTACACCCGAATGTGCAAATATCGGCTTGGGCTCTGGGTTGGGAGCTGTTACATAATTTATAGCCGCAAAGCCAATTCCTAATGCAACATGTTCTTGAATTTTGCGGGTCCCTTAGGCGCCCAATTTATATTCTGTTCTGCTGCTGACAAAATGAATGGCAGAGCAGTGGGGAGAGGAGGAAGGGTGCATTAAAGGGAGAAAGGAAGGAGGAAGAGAAGAAAGGGAAAATGGCTTGAAGACACAGGGAGGCAGAAACAGTATGTATAGGGACAGCAAAGTGGTTTATAATGGAAGGATTGTAATTTATTTTGACACTGATCATGTATTATTCAGCTAGAGTAAAAATAAACCTTATTAACCAGCAAAATAGACCTCCTCCTTGAAGCCCACGCTATGCCAACATAATAGAGAAGATCTTGACAATAGTGGAGTTTGCTCAAACATCTTATCCAGCCCTCAAAGAATCAAATCCCTCAGTAGGAAGAGATTTACAAACACACAATTGCATATGCACCAGGTACTTACTCTCTTAAAGGTACTTGAACCCTGATACTTGAGTTTGCCATAACTGCCAGACAATAGCCAGACACGGGGCTGCAATTAACTCCCAATGTTTATGAATGGTGGTCCAGAGTTTCGTAATCATCTTCTGATTTTCTTTGAAAGAAGGAGCCATCTCTACTGATGCTCTCTGAGGATGCTTTTTCTTTTTCAAGTGTGTGCAGAGAAATTTATGAATTTGCCACTAATGACTTCGGGAAAGTGATAGTAGAAAATAAGAATAGCTCGTTTCAGGCTGTGGGTCTGAGAAAAAAAAAAGCAGGTAAAATTCTCCCACTGCCTAACAAGTGGCCATACATTTGTCGCTAGGAAACTTGAATGAATCTCGATGCATAGCAATAGTGGCGGATGGCAAGCCAGGAAGCCTTTGCTTCCTTAGGTCACATCAGGAGTGAGATAATCCAGGATCAAAGAGATGATAGTCCTGCTGTTTTCTGGCCTGTCAGATCACATTTGCAGGATTATGTTCAATTCCTGGCATTACATTATGGGAAGGATATGGATAAATTGGAGAGGATCCAGAGGAGGGTGACCAAGTGATGGACTTCAAGGTCATCTCATAAGATAATTGGTTGAAAGAACTGTGATATGTTTCGCTTGGAAAACAGAAGGCTTGGTGAGGGAAGAATGGATATGATAGCTGTCTTCAGGTTTCTGAAGACTTGTCACAGGGAAGAGAGATCAGTCTCATTCTGTTTGGCCCCAGCAAGTAGAACTCCAAGCAAATTGATGGTCCCCATTTCACTTTGAGATTTTGAAAAGTTATAAACGTACAAATTTAGGTTTGATGTAAGAAAAGGAAATCCTAATGATAATAGCCATCTAAAAGCTGAAGACTGTCTCGAGAGGTCTGAAATATTTGAACAAAGGTTGGATGATCATTTAATGGGTTTACTATAAACCTCATAGGCTCCATGCAGCTCACAGCTGAGGGTAGCCTCAAACAGATACAAATATTACTAGGAAATATTAAAAAAAACAAAAAATATCATAAAACATAGATAACATTACATTCTAAAACCAAGACAATATGCAACCTGTAAGGATCCTGAAATATGATTTAAAATGCCCCCCTCCCCCAACTGGGTTCTATTTGAATTTGATACCACTGATGTGGAGGGAACCGTTTACCAGGTACGGTTTGGACAAAATGCTCCTTCCAACATTTATATTCTTTAATTCTGGTATTAGATAGCTATAGAAGAGATAGCCCCTCCATTCTGGCTTGAGATCTTGGTTCTTCTGTCTAGTGGACAGACCTTTTGGGGATTTGCCCAGCTTTCTTGGAAGTGGAATTCATATTCCACTATGAATAGAAGGAAAACTCCTCTAATCTTAGCTCTCTCCTCTTCCCCAGATGTATTTCACCTTTGTGTCTTTTGGACATCAGGAGACTCCAACTCCCTTCTATGTCTAGAATATTCAGAAATCCCTTCTTTGGCAAATGAGAGCAGGGAATAAGCCATTATTCTCTTATTTTTTTCCTCCAGCCAAGAAGAAAGAAAGAAATGAATGGGAAACAACAGAAAGGATAAAGTTTAAGAGAAATTTTTTTTCTTTTGTGACTATCTTTCAGGAGATGTAAAATATACGTTGCCCAGGAGGCAATAGTTTTTTTTTTTTTCTTTTTTTTTTTTTTTTTTTTTTTTGGCAAAGTTATCAGAGTGGTAGACCAGGTATTATAGACATAGAATACTTTGATATCAGAAAGCTATTTGAAAAAAAAAGCAACTCTAAATAATACTTCAACTAAATGGATTTCTAGCTGACTGGGGATTTCTCCTTGTAGGAGGATCCCTGGTGGCATGTTGCTAAACTCATTCTTATTCAACATATTTAGGAATCTTATCGTCTTATCAATGATTTGAAAGAAAACAGAGGTGAAATTCTTGTTGAATTTGCCAATGATACAAAGCTGGAGAGGATAGCCAATAACATTGGAAAACAAAGTCAGAATTCTAAAACACCTTAGCAGTTTATAACAAGGTGCTGAATCTAATAAGAGGAAGTACAAATTGAATAATGATAAATGTAAAGTCCTGCACTCAGGCTCAAAGAATAAATGACAGCCACTTCAGTAGTGTGGTAAATTTAAATAACTGCAGCAGCAACATCAACTCCCTCATTAAAGAAACGGGGTTAGAATCTTGGCTCTTCCACTTATTGACTGTGAGACCTTGGGCAAGACGAGGACTTTTATGGTCTTCAGTTTTTTTCAATCAAGACAATAATAATAGCTGAAGTATTTGCTTGATGGGATTGTTGTGAAGGCCAAAAGAGATAAAAGTATATGAACTGTTCTAAAGATCTCTAAAGATCTAAAGATCTCATGTTAATGTATATCATCATCATTATCACCACCATCATCATCATCATCTTAAAGTGCTTCATTTCAGACAAGGATTTACTTAAGGAGGGTAATCAAATATTGAAGGGGCTTTCAAAATAGTTGACATGGAATGCTGATGGAACTAGAAATGGTTTGCTTGGGAAAGAAAATATAGTGGGGATAGAGTGGATGGGGATGTGATCACTGTTTTCAAACATTTGAAGGGCTGACATACGGAAAGGGTGACGAGAATCCTCCCCACTCCCACTATTTGGCTGTGCTGTTTTAACTAGGCACAAACACTTTTTTGATTAAATCAATCATAACTGAATGTGAAAAGGGCCTATATATCTCCTTGAATTAACTAAAAAAATTTCCTACCACTACACTGTACTACTGAGTAAAGTTTTTTTTTTTTGAACCTTAGGGCAAGACTTTCCATGTAAATTTATTCAATTTCATCATGTTCAATGATTTAGCAGCCTTGTTAATGGACTGCTAAGATGTTTATGGATTTGGATTCTATCATATGATTTACTAGTTATCTTTCTCAGATTTGTGTCACCCACAAATTTGATAAGCATGACATCTTTTTTTTCCCCCAAATCATGGATTAAATAATAAAAGATAGTTCTACCTTGGAGAACGAAGTCGTTTCACCAGTATGTCCTATAGAGTCTAGGTCTTCTGAAAGAAATGGAGAAGCTTCTCCTGGAGATATATTGTAAGCTATACCCATTGTTATAGTTGGCCTTTAAAGATAAAATAAGAATAATCTGGGAATGTTTTTCAATCTGGGAACATTTTTAAGGAAGATTCCTAGTATCCCTGATGGAAATAGCTTAGATACTACAGAAGATTGAGTGTAGGGTCTGGAATCAGAAAGACTCACTTTTGTGAGTTCAAATCCAACCTTAAACACTTAATAACTGTCTAATTCTGGGCAATTTACTTCACCCATTTGCCTCAGTTCCTCATTTGTAAAATAAGCTAGAGAAAATAATGATAGAACACTCCAATATCTCTACCAAATGGGGTCATGAAGAATTGTTCATGATTGAAAAATGACTGAATAACAACAACAATAAAAAGTCTCCCTGAAGATGACCTTTAGAGGTTGGAAATGTTACAAGACTAGTGGGCTACTGACTGACAAAATGGCAGCGAGGTGGTGTAGTGGTCAGACTGTTGGAACTTAAGCCAAGAAGACCTGAATTCCCATCTGGCCTGTAACCTTTACTGGCTGTTTGATCTTGGGCAAAGTATTTAACCTCAATTTGCTTCAGTTTTCCCAATTGTAAAAACAAGAATAATAGCATCTACCCAGCAGGGTTGTTGTGAGGATTAAATGGAACATTCGAAAAGCACTTACCACAGTACCGGGCACATAACAGGTAGTATGTAAATGCTTATTCCCTTTCTCTCTTTATGGAAAGCATTGAAAGCTCTGTTTTTGAGCACTTTTGGAGACTAAAGGTGAAACCCTAGACTCAGGTTTACATCATATCTCAACAAGGTATGAGAACTGACTTGGAGAAGGTAGAAACACTTCTGATTTGGCCACACCCATTTTAAGGTCTAAAGATAGTCCAGAGAGTTTTATACAAAATATTTAAAATGCATCTAAAAACTGGCCAAATAGTGCCATTTGTACTGATTGAATATGGGGGGAAAATTCAGCAGAGGGGACTGTTATCCTAATGTATATTATTGAATGAATTACATTTATCCAGACCAGTCTTAAGAAGAGTACTTCTCCTGAGGATAACTCTATGAGCTGAAAGATTGCAGAAATGACCTGATCAAAAGGGGTAATATTTGTAAAATGTGCTTAGCAGGGTGCCTGACACTTAATGGGTGTCATTGAGAGGCTTATCCCTTCTCTTCATTCCTCCTTCCAACTTCACACCTCAAAGGATCTATTAAGACTGTCACCACCCTGACAAAAATGCTCACCTGTAGAGGAAAAGTGGATGATGAGTCAATAAGTGTCTGATAATATATAAATAATTGAATCCAACTATCTCAAGGACATTTACCTCTTCATGGTACCAGCTGCTTTCTAGGTACTGACTTAGCTGAAAGAGAAATTATAGAGAAAGACTGATCCAGAGACATGTCCAGCTTACCAGATTAAAGCCAAAAGAAAAAGAAAAGGAAATCCCCATGCTACATGAATATTACCACCAGGAGGACAGACAGATATTCCTTCAGTTACAAATATGAAGGAGGTGGCCATATATAGGCTATAAAGGCGCATATGTGCACAGGTATATGTGTATGTGTGTGTTGTTAAAACCATAGGAAAACTGGATTTGAGAACTTAAAATGATCCAGCAATCCCAAACCCCTTTTGTACACCTAAAAGACCATTGTTTCCTTCTCTCCTGTATAACATTAGCAGTGAAAATCTCATGCAAGACTTCTCTCTGCCCCTGTTTTTGGATATATCCCCTTAACAAATAGTTGCAAATATGTCAGATAAGGAAGCAGGCTAATCTGTTTGCTGATTTCTGTCAACCCTATAAAAAGCCTCATGTCCTTTTGTTTGGAGCCACATGATTTGGATACAAAATCCCATGTGGCCAGTTGATTTAATAAATTCTCCAAGTAAAAATTAATATTTTTCAATTGTCTCTATATCTTGCCACAACATTTCAACATTATCAATTTATCTCTCTGTGTTTATCTATTTCTTCCTTCCTTCCTTCCTTCCTTCCTTCCTTCCTTCCTTCCTTCCTTCCTTCCTTCCTTCCTTCCTTCCTTCCTTCCTTCCTTCCTTCCTTCCTTCCTTCCTTCCTTCCTTCCTTCCTTCCTTCCTTTTTCTTTCTTCCTTCCTTCCTTTTTCTTTCTTCCTTCCTTCCTTTCTTTCTTTCTTTCTTTCTTTCTTTCTTTCTTTCTTTCTTTCTTTCTTTCTTTCTTTCTTTCTTTCTTTCTTTCTTTCTTTCTTTCTTTCTTTCTTTCTTTCTTTCTTTCTTGCTTTCTTTCTTTCTTGCTTTCTTTCTTTCTTGCTTTCTTTCTTTCTTTCTTTCTTTCTCTTTCTTTTCATACACATATATGTATATGCATATATAGACACATAAATAAATATGTATATATGTATGTATATATCTATATATCTATTTATATATCTATCATCTATGAATCTATTTGTACCTATCTACATACCATCTATGTTTCTATGTATGTGTCTTTGTATTTATGCATCTCTCTCTCTTGTCTTTCTTCTTCCCTGTCTTTCTCCCTTTTTCTTCTTCTCCCTTTCCCTCTTTCTTTCCTTCTCCCACTCTCCTCTATCCCCACACTAGAACAAAATGTAACTTTATTGTTGGAGGAGATGAGGATTATAGGAACAGTTTTGGGAAAAGTAGATGGATCCAGGAAAGGAAGTTGCCCTGATCCCTGTAAACAATAATTGTAATCCCATCTGTTATTGCTAATGCATTTTTTCACCAGGACTCGTTGGAGATTCTGGATATGACTGTGACAATTGAGATGCAGATTGTATTGCTGTCATAGATATTATTGTTGTTGTTTGGTCGTTTTAGTCATGTTGGAATCTTTGAGACCTCATTTTGAAGTTTTCTTGGCAAAGATACTGCAATGGTTTGTCGTGTCCTTCTTCAAATCATTTTGCAGAAGAGGAACTGAAGCAAACAGGGTTAAGTGACTTGTCCAGGATCACATAAGTGATCCACAACAAGTGTTTGATTTGAACTCATTAGAACACAAAGACCACTGTGTTCCAGTCATTCTAGGAGAAATATTTGAAAAAAGTACCTATGTAACTTCTTGCAAGTCTGGCCTAAGACACTTAGAATTCCCAGAAGATACTTTTGGTATCAACGAGGCAATGGACTTCTGGTTCTGGTACACTTTCAACCCACCTGTGTAAATGAAATGTCAGCTTTGATTAGAACCAGTTCCAGCTTATTTAGGATGCTCTTGGATACTGCAAATGACAGGATGAAATGCTGATTATCCATATACTTCTGCAGAAACATACTGTATAGTAGAGTCAAAAGTCACAGTGAACAGCATAAAAGTCCTATCTGAAAGTTTCTGAAGTAGATCTAGAGTAATTTGATTTTAAGGATTCTTCAATACAAGAAGTAGAAGAAATTATTGAGACAGAAGTTTAACAAAGAGGAAAATCATACTTTTAATGTATATTTAGATTGTGGGATGTGTCCAAAGAGCAACTCATAAGGTCTAACTCTCTAACTTCTGACTATTCAGGGAAAGAGCTACAAAGGTTCCTTTGTCTTTGATGAATGATTATAGAAAGCACATCAAGAATCTTTTAGTGAGTGACATCTTTAGTGAGAGTCTAGTAGTCCATAAGCATAGTGGTGGTACAGGAGAAGGATGGAAAGTTTTATATATACATATATATATATATATAAATATATGTAACTATATCTTTAAAAAAAGGTAGACTAATATATGATGTCAAGAGTTCTGAGTTATCCATTGGAAAGTCAGTAGTTTTCTGTATTGTTGCACATTTGCTACTATCACATGCCCTTGGAAGTAGAGGAGAATTAGAAAACTTCTTTCCTCTCCCCAGATGGATTTATTAAACTGAGAAACTTCCCCAAAGGATCTCAGAGGCACCTATTACTTTCCAATTACTGATGGAGAAAACAGTTGGAAGGGAAGAATGAACTATCTGAAATTATCAGGATTCTTTATTAACATGATTGTCTTTGGGAAGACAATGGGAGAACACTAGGGAAGATTGATCAAAGTCTTGGACTGGCTAGGGAAAAAATGGCTTAAAAGTTTCCATTGACAAGTGCCAATTTTGTGAAGTTTCAGTGAAGAGAATCACTTTGTACCCCAAGCAGGTATGAACACTGACTCAGAAAAGCAGAAGTACTTCTGCCTTGGCTTAAATCAAAGAATCTTAGAGATCTAAGAACATTTTAACATTTAAGAAATAAGGTTTAGTGCTTATTACATAAAATCTATCATAAAATTATATTGCTATTGCTAAGCCACTGAATGACTTCACTTCGGCATATATAATTGAGGAGGCAGAAAAGTCAAAATACAGCCTCCCTGTGTATTAAATACAGCAAAATCTTTTAGAGATTGAAGGATAGACAAGTGTGAATAAGACTGAGTTGACTTAGTTCCTCACATAGACATCAGTGTTTCCCATACTGATTTCAGAAAGTATTTTTTCCCATGTACAGTTTTAGAATTGGGAGAGAATGCATTTGTCAGTGTTGGTCTGAATGATAGAGAGTCCTTTGAGTTCCTTTAATTGAAATGGATAGTCACTGAGAATTTCAGAGGTTAGATAGAGTAAAGCAGTGGTCCTCAGACTTTTAAAATAGGGAGCCAGTTCACTGTCCCTCGGACTGTGGAAGGTCCAGACTATAGTATAAGCAAAAACTTACACTGTCTCCCCCCTCAGCGCATTTGCCATAACCTGGTGGGCCATATAAACGTCCTCAGTGGGCAGCATCTGGCTCGCAGCCCATAGTTTGAGAACCCCTGGAGTAAAGTTACCAGTTAGGATTGACACTAATCCACCTCCTTATCACATATCACATATCCCTGTCCATATCACATATGACTTCTCTTCAATACTGAAGCCTTATCAGTTTGTGTGCTTGTAAGGGGAACTGGAAATGACTCCAAAGGGAAAGAGATATATTGAATTTTCCAATTCATCTGGGTGAGGGCAATGAAACAGAGGGAGTGGAAGGATCACAGAATATGCCCAGTCCTTTAAGTCAGAAGAGGGGTGCTGATTGCAACATTGCAGAATTCTTTAAATAGAGCTTGTATATTAATTCTTTGGAGATTTTGTTGAGGGGATTCCTTTGAGATCTCTTTCCAACTCTACAGTTTTTAAGACCTAGATTTTTCTTTTTTTTTATTTTATAATTATAAATTTTTTTGACAGTATATATGCATGAGTAAATTTTTTTTATAACATTATCCCTGGTAATCATTTTTCCAAATTATCCCTCCCTCCCTCTACTCCCTCCCCTAGATGCCAGGCAATCCCATACATATTAAATGTGTTACAGTATAACCTAGATACAATATATGTGTGTAAATCCAATTTTCTTGTTGCACGCTAAGTATTGGATTCTGAAGGTATAAATAACCTGGGTAGATAGACAGTAGTGCTAATATTTTACATTCACTTCCCAGTGTTCCTTCTCTGGGTGTAGTTGTTTCTGTCCATCATTGATCAACTGGAAGTGAGTTGGATCTTCTTTATGTTGAAGATATTTACTTCCATCAGAATACATCTTTATACAGCATTGAGTGTACAGAGATCTTCTGGTTCTGCTCATTTCACTCAGCATCAGTTGATGTAAGTCTCTCCAAGCCTCTCTGTATTCATCCTGCTGGTCATTTCTTACAGAACAATAATTTTCCATAACTTTCATATACCATAATTTACCCAATCATTCTCCAATTGATGAACATCCATTAATCTTCCAGTTTCTAGCCACTATGAAAAGGGCTGCCACAAACATATTGGCACACACAGGTCCCTTTCCGCTCTTTAGTATTTCTTTGGGATATAAGCCAAATAGCAGCATTGCTGGATCAAAGGGTATGCACAATTTGATAACTTTTTGGGCATAGTTCCAAATTGCTCTCCAGAATGGTTGGATTCTTTCACAACTCCACCAACAATGTATCAGTATCCCAGTTTTCCTACATCCCCTCCAACAGTCATCATTATTTGTTCCTGTCATCTTAGCTAATCTGACAGGTGTGTAGTGGTATCTCAGAGTTGTCTTAATTCGCATTTCTCTGATAGTAGTGATTTGGAACACTCTTTCATATGAGTGGATATAATTTCAATTTCATCATCTGAGAATTGTCTGTTCATATCCTTTGACCATTTATCAATTGGAGAATGGTTTGATTTCTTATAAATTAGGGTCAATTCTCTATATATTTTGGAAATGAGACCTTTGTCAGAACCTTTAACTTTAAAAATATTTTCCCAATTTGTTACTTCCCTTCTAATCTTGTTTGCATTAGTATTGTTTGTACAGAAACTTTTTAGTTTGATGTAATCAAAATCTTCTATTTTGTGATCAATAATGATATCTAGTTCTCCTCTGAAGACCTAGATTTTTCTTTGTCTTAGTTTTAATTGTGTGAACTTCTCTGGGACTTCATAGCACTGTATGGGTGGGTAACATGGATATTCTGCAATTTCCCTTCTATTCCTAGGTGGCAAGTACGGAAGGAAGTTCAGTGGCACTGTGGACAGAGCATTAGACGTGGAGTCTGTAATATCTGAGTTTAAATCTAACCTCAATACTATGTAGCTGTGAAACTCTTAGTAATTCACTTCACCTCTGTCTGCCTTAGTTTCCTCATCTGTAAAATGGGGACAACAACAGCACCTACTTTTCAGAGTTTTTGTGAGCATAAAATAAGATAATAATTGTAAAACATTTTATAAATCTTAAAATCCTACAGGATAGATATTATTATTGTATAGGGTGTCCCAAAGGTCTTAGTTTGGTTTTAACCTTTAATAGCTTAAAATTGTACTACCAACAAAAATAATAGACTTTTGGGACAACTTGTGTTTCTGGGACATGCAAAAAGCAGGCATTGATGTTCCCACAGGTGATTCTATGAACTCCTGAATAAATGCCCAAGCATTCTCAAGGAGCTTTCAGACTTGTCTTTGAGTTGCTTGTCTATATTCTTGCTTATGCTCTAGTTGTTTTCTGGCATGAATATTTCCAAAGGAAAGACACTTGCCTTTCTTTCTTTTTAAAATTTTTATTGATATCTTTTGCATTTACATCACATTCAATTTAGAATACATCCCTTCCTTCTTTCCTGCTCAGTGAGCCATTTTTTTTTATGAGAAAGAATAACAACTAAGGAGGAAAAAGTAGTTTAGTGAAATTATTCCATACCAGCTGAAATAGGCAGTATATGAGTTATGCCTCAGTTTCCCCAAATTGTTCTGCCTTAATTCCCCTGGTGGCAATCTTCCTTCCTGGCCTTTAGAACTGAGATAATTAGGACTGGGAGCCCTGGCTTCTCTGCCATTCCAGAGTCATAAAACTCCATATGGTTTATCTCAAATACTTAGATGGGACCCTCTATCTTCTGGTTCAGACTTAGTGTCTCCTAGCTTCTTCCCTCCCAATTTATCAGAATTTATGATCCTTCCTTCTTTATCCTCAATCTGTCAGAACTGAATTTATGGTCCTTTCCTGGAGTTCCTGCTCACCAGTGCTTTACCTCTCCTTGCCTTTGTTTCTTTGATTGCTGGGATCCTATAAGAGCCTCTGGAATTCTTTGCTTGTTGCTGAACACTTTGAAACAAGAGTCCAATTTAAGCGGCTGGCTAAGGTGGCTTGACCAGTCCTCCTCTCCACTAATAAAATATTAAAAACCCTCTCTAATTTCTATCTTGTCTCAATTTCTCCAGCATTACATATGGCCATTTGATACACTCATAGACTACCACTTTGATGGACTCAAATTTTTCCAAATTTAAGTTTCATTTTGTTTTGTGTTCTTTTCGTTTACATTGCTGTAGTCATTGGATCTATTGTTTTTCTGATTCTAATTATTTCACCCTGCATCGGTTCATATAAATTTTCCTATACTTTTCTCAGTTAATCAATTAAAGCATTTATTAAGAGTTTATTGCATGCAATGTATTACACTAAGTACTGAGATACAAAGAAAGGTTAAAAAATCCTTGTTTTCAGAGAATTTACGTGCAAATGGGGGAGACAATATATAAATAACTGGGTAGGCATTCAGATATATATTTTCTGAATTCATCACATTAATCATTTCTTGTGATGCAATAATATTCTATTACATTTGTGTACCACAACTTCTTCTGAAAAGTGGGACACATTAATTACTTAGAACCCTGATCAAGGGATCTTTCACTAGTCAGATCAATCAGTTTGTATTTGCTGAGTATTGAGCAAATGTCCCAGTGAAACTGAGGTCATCAGATCCTAGATCTGGTTCTGGAAAGCACCTCAGAGGTCAGCCAGACTGAATCTCTCATCTTCTAGATGAGGGAGCTGAAGCCTGGTAAGGTTAGAATGGCCTCTCCACAAAGTCACAAAGGTAGCATCTGAAGCCCTATTTGATCCCAGTCTCTTCCCTGTTCTTCCAGAACTTTCAGTCACAGAATCGTGGGATTATAGTTTAAAGATTACCTCACCTAACCCCTTCCTTTCCCCGGGGGAGGAAGTTGAATCTCAGAGAAGTTAACTTCTTAGACTGACATTTCAAGGCCCTCTATAATAATAAGCTTGGCTTACCTTTCTGACTTTACTCACCTTAACATGCATCATATCCCAGTTAGACTGGATTGCCATATTTCCATGCTACCTCACGCCTTTCTGCATTTTTTACATGTTATCTCTTATGCTTAAAAAGCTCTGCTCACTCATACTCAATGGTTAGGTCACTCTTCCTTCAAAGCTCAAGTCAGCTATTGCTTCTCTGAAGTCCTCTCCATTCCCCACCTGAAAGGTTCTTATCTTATTCACATGTCTCCAGAGCATTTATTTCCATCTTTTCTTTGCCTCCATCATGCTTTACTTTGAATTCTATTTAACTCTGTATATACCAACCTCACCCCCCTTGATCTCATCAAATGTAAGCTCCTTGAGAGCAGGAAATATGGCATTTTAAATATGATAATAATAATAATAATAATAATAATAATGATGATGATGATGATGATGATGATGATAATAATAATAATAGCAAGCATTTATATTGTGCTGTCAGGATTGAGAAACCCTTTCGATACTTCATCTCATTTGATTCTCAAACTATGGAAAGTAGGAATAGTTGGATTAAGTGATTCGCCTAAAGTCACACAACTAATAAATGACTGAGGCTGGATTTGAACTCAGATTTTTTTGATTGCAGGCCTAACCTAGCCATCTCAGAGTACCAACAGCATGTGCAGTCCTTCAGCAGCATAGAAACAATTGAGTTTAGCACTGGTTAGAAGGAATAATTAGTTCAATTTGAAGCAACTAAATAGCTCACTTTTTCCATCTATTCAGAGCAAAGTTTTTTAAACTGTGAATCGTGACTATAAGATTTCATAACTCAACGTGGGGGGTGTGAAATTATGATTTGTTACCAGTAAATGTTTGATTTTGTATACCTTTTTATATAATTTTATATTCAGGGACACATAAAAAAATTTCTCAGGCAAAAAAGGGTTGTAAATCCAAAAAGTTTAAGAAACCCTGTTTGAGAGGATGAGTCCCCTGACTGTTCCACTGTTAACTCTCCATTCCAGTGATCTACCTATAAGTTCAATTGGCCTTTCTTCCATCTTTTGAGGGTTCCTCTGGGCCACTTGCCTGGGAGCTTTATGTCTTACGTGCCCCATGATCAGAATCTGCTAGTGATGTTTCAGTCTGGCCTGCTATTCAGAGAATGGAAAGAAGACCTTTCTCGCTCTCAATGTGGGAACTCTGATCCCATGTGAGATCCATCAGACCTTGTTTTTTTCTGATCCCCATTAAGGATAAGAGAGAACCCTGCTGGCACATGATGAGAGCCCAGCTTCTTCCCCCTCCTTTACTAAGGAATTCTGTACATGGCAATTAAGAAATCTCTTTGTGACACCTGACTTCTGCTGCCACACCAAGTTTGTCCCCACACATGTCCCCACAGCTGTGAGTCTAATAGGAGACATTTCAGTTGCTGATTATCTAAGAGTTGCAGCTGGGGAGGGGGATGTCTTTAAACGAGGGGGGTTGGGAGCTGGAGAAAATTGGGGAATGCGTTTGAGAAGGGTAAAGACAAAGTTGTTGGGAAAACTCTCCATAAGTATTTCTCTCTGTCTCTCTTCTTTTCCTTGTCTCTTGTCTCTGAATCCATTTCTCTCTGTGTGTGTCTCTGTCTCAGTTTCAGTCTCTCTCACCCTAGGAACTGAAGTAGTGGGGGGTGTTAAGGAAGTAGGGAGAGGGGGCAGCAGCCCAACCATGTGGGTGGAAAGAAGAATGGAGCCAAAGGGGATTGAAGGCAGAAGCTGAACAGAGTGAGGTGTGGGAGGAAGGGCGTAGGAGAGCACAGCAGTTATGGTTTTAAGAATGAATTACAAACAGCACGAGACAACTCAGAAAAAAAGTAAACCCTGACTGTTCCTTTCTCTCAGCAACAGAACCCCAGAAGGGGTACGGACAGGGTAGGATTGTCAGTGACTACTGTCAGGAGGAGACAGGGGCCTGATGTTTTGGGATGCTTTGGGAGTTTGCAGAATCAAAGATTTAGAGCAGGAAAGAGCCTTATAAACCATCTGGTCCAAATCCTTCATTTTTCACAAGGAGAAACTGAGGGCAGAAGTGAGATGACTTGCCCAAAGCCATGGATAGCAAAAATGGGATTTGAATCTGAGCTTCCTGTTTCTGGTAGTCTTTTTACTTGCTCATGTTGCCTTAGGGAAAAGAACCTTGGTTTTAAAGTCAGAAAATGTAGGTTCAATTCCTATCTTTGACATTTGTTAACAGTGTGGTCTTGGATGATCCTTTTAGGATCATCCATCTTGAGATTGAAGAAACCTCACAGTCATTTCACTGAAACTTCCAATTTTTCAGATGAGAAAATGAGGTAGATGGCAGGAGTTAAATAACTTGCCTATAGCCACAGGTAGCAAATCTCAGAGGAGGGATTTGAATCCAGGTCCTCTGATTCTAGAGCTAATGTTTTTTTGCACTGTTGCTTTCTCATCTCTCTGGGTTTTGTTTTTTTTTCCCTCTGTAAAATAAAGAGTTGGATAAGATGACTGTTGAGTCCCAGCTATCGACTAGTGATTCAGTGATCCTCAGTAGATCATCACTGGAGACTTGAATGATAGCTGAATGGCTGGATAAAAAAAATGGCTGGATGGATAGCTAGATAGGTGAGTTGGTAGATAGATAGATGGATGGGTGGGCAGATCAATGGATGAATAGATAGGTAAGTGAATAGATAAATGGGTAGTGGATCAATGGATGGATAGATAGGTAAGTGAATAGATAAATGGGTAGTGGATCACTGGATGGATAGATAGGTAAGTGAATAGATAAATGGGTAGTGGATCAATGGATGGATAGATAGGTAAGTGAATAGATAAATGGGTAGTGGATCAATGGATGGATAGATAGGTAAGTGAACAGATAAATGGGTAGTGGATCACTGGATGGATAGATAGGTAAGTGAATAGATAAATGGGTAGTGGATCAATGGATGGATAGATAGGTAAGTGAATAGATAAATGGGTAGTGGATCACTGGATGGATAGATAGGTAAGTGAATAGATAAATGGGTAGTGGATCACTGGATGGATAGATAGGTAAGTGAATAGATAAATGGGTAGCTAAATGGGTAGATTGATGGATATATAGTGTCCAGATAATTTATTAAATATTATGTACTTAGGCTTTGTGGTAAGCACTGAAGATATAAATATAAGCAAACCTATCAGTCTTTCTTTGCTTATGTACTTAAGAAGAAAGAGTATATATGGAGTGTTCAGGAGGACTAGTACCTCTGGTGTTAGGGCCTTGTAGAACCTTTTTCAGGTCTGCTCATCCACATTTGTTGTCCACCTTCACCAGTGGCTCCAAGAAATTATATCATGCAGTGGCCACATCCTAGTAACCATCTCAGCAGGTGGGCTAAACCAGGTAGAGGGTAATATTCAGGCCTCAAACCTCAGTGGGTTGGAGGGATATCTACCCGTAGCATGTGAAAGCTTCTCCCAGCATAATGGGTAGATGAAAAAATTTGTTCCAGCCCCCATGAAGGCTGAAGCATGGGGGTTGGAGGGCTTAGAGCTTTTTCAAACTTTGAAGATGCTAAGGTCATTCACTGCATCCTAGTGACTTTTGCCTTGCTACTAGAGTTGGTTGACTCTGGATGAGAGTAAGGCTGAGATCTTTGTGCAATTCTGTCTCTCTTAAATTTACCATGGACAAGTTGAGAAATATGCATGATGTCATTGTTTCCTCTTTTGAAGAGGAAGAATGAACAACAACCATAACTTAAGAAGAGCAAGAGCTATGCATAATAGAGATCTTAAATTTAATGAACAATACATTTTTCAGTTCTCAATGCATATGTAAATGTCCATTCTATTTGGTGTCTGTTAATGATGATAAAAAACTACAACTTTTCCCCTCAAAGTATTTGTCTTCTAAAAGGGGAAATAGTACATCAAGGGCAGAGAATGGGTAGGCTGTAGATCCCATGGACATGCTGCAGTGATTCCTGGGAGACCTGAAAGCAAAAGCTTCTATCAAGGCCCTATGGTCTCAAGTTTGCAGAGGAGAGGAGGGGAAGATGGGAAAAGAAGATGAGTTTAATGGCAAATGTGTTGAGGAGAGGAAATTTAAAAAAAGGGGTTTTGGAGTGACTGGTGTTCTGAAGAATAAATCAGGCAGACCTGAGAGCAAAATTGTAAGCTAGGCAAGTTTAGTCCTTGAGAGATGTTGAGGATCACTTGATGAAACTTGACAAACTGATTGGATAAATGAATTACCTGGCAGCCGCTGATCCCGAATATCTATACCAGTGATTGTAGAATTAAGAAACACTGATTGTAGTATCATCACTTTCACCTGGCATTCAACTCCTTCCCTCTTCCCTGATATAACTACCTTCTCAGCCCATCTCAGCTCTTTCTCTGATGCTGAGTGGCAGTGACTTTAAGGTATGTCATGGGTTTTGCTCTATGGTCCCATGTCTCCTTCCTCTACTCTTCAATTGTATTTATCTTTAAAATTTGATTTGAGGGTACCCACTGTAATGTTTAAGAATATTTTGTGATGCTTGCATTAAGTACCAGATTTGCTGGTTATATAGAGATGGTAGTTGAAAGTAATGTTATTTGTTACTTTCAACATAAGGTAATTCTATTCTAGGGCACTTATATCTTAAAATTTTCTTAATTTTTTTTCTTTTTTTTTAGAGGTAATTGAGATTAAATGACTTGCCTAGGATCAGAAACTAAGAGTAAGTGTTAAGTGTCTGAGATCAGATTTGAACTCAGATGCTCCTGGACTCCAGGGCTAATGCTCTCTCTACTGCACCATCTAGCTGTCTCTTATTTTTAAAAAATCATTTACCTTTCCAAATATATCCTTTCTTTCTATCCCTTTCAGAGATTCGCCCTTTACTTTTGTTTTGAAAGGTAACTCTTTTAAAAAATAATTTTATTAAAAATTCCTCAAGCCATTATTTTAGCCACAATAACTCTTAAAGAAGACCTACCTGTCTCTGCCTTTTTTAAACCATCTCACTGCTGCTAAAATCATTTCCCTAAAGCTCAAGTATGAACATAGTATTCCATTCATCAAAAAACTTTAATAGCTCCCAATTGCTCCTAGGATAAAATGCCAACTTTTCAGCTTGGGATCTAAAGATTTTTATAAATTGTTTCTAGACTATCTTTTAAGGCTTATTGCCCATTACTGCCCTTTATCCACATAAAAAAACTAAAATCTTAGCTTTAGCTCCCCCATGGGACCATGCTTTTTTATTCTAGCTAATTTCTGCCTCACTGCCACTGCCTTTTCACACCTCAAATTGGGTCTCCAGAGACCACACCTTGGAGGAACTAAGCAGTTCAGTTTCAGTTTCCACATTGGGACCATTCTCTATGAAGGTTGCCATGTTTTTTCTTTCCCTTCCACCAGCCATTGCTTTCTAACTCTTACTCTAGTAACTGTAATCCAATCAACACTATCAATTGGGGTATATGGGATATTCAGGGAGAACTAGCACTTTTGATGAGAGGGCTTATAGAATCCTGTTCAGAACTGTTCATCTACCTTTAATGTCCATCTTTCACCCAACTCTAACCTTTGGCTCCAAAAAACTATAGAATGTATAGTGTAGTAAAAAGTCTTGTCAAACAGACTCAACAAAGTTGAGGATAACTGAAAGACTTTAAATTTAGTGGAATGTCTATCCTAAGCATGTGAAGACTTCTCCTGGATAAATGGGTGGATGAGAAAAATTGATCATGAAATTAGCTAAAGAATATCACCTCAGGATGCCATTGGTTCTCTTTTGAAATGGAAGGATGAACAACAGCAATGGTAATCACCCGCTTCTGGAAAGAGCATATCAATTGACCACTTCTTATTCCTGTAACTTCCCAAACCAAAATGCTCTTCCCTAGTCTTTTTATATGCCTTGTTTTCCTATAATAAAATATATGCTCTCAAACAGGCACTGCCTCCATTTCTGTATTTGTATCCCTAGCATTTAACATAGTTATAGCATAAAACTCTTAGTAAATGTCATTCATTTGTTCATGCATGCATTTATTTTATATACTAGCCAAACTACTTGGAATTTTCCAAACTTGTCCTTCCCATTTTTGCACAAGGCTGCCTTCTTTTATCCTGTACTTACAACCCCTTCCTTCATATTCAACTCGGATCGCATATTCGTTGAGAAGTCTTTCCCGATCTACTTAATTGTGAGTTCTCTCTCTTCCCCATAAGAACACAGCTGTATTTATTGGTTTATATTATGTATTGTTCAAATCGATTGTAAGCTTTTCAAGGGCAGGGACTGCTTTTTTAATCCTTTCATATCTCCAGTGTAAAGCATAGTATCTGCCATTATGTACAATAACATATTGTATATATGTTATATAACATATTGTATATGTTTTTATTTGATTGTATATGATTTTATAAATTTCATAGATACTTGATACTCAAACTATTTAAATGGAGCAAGACATTTTGAAGTCGAGACCTTGAGAGATATTTTATACCCTCTTCTCTATTCACACGGCTGCCCTGAAGGCAATAGTAAATCCAATTTTTCAGCTTTCTTGCCAAAGCCTCCAAAACTGCTCATAGAATAAGAGAAGATACAAAGATGTTCCCTTTTGCCATTTTGATGTCTTACTGAAAGGCAACTTCAGTAATTGTCCAATCTTTTGGAGATGCCATATCAACTACACTAGTTTGGGGGGAGATTGGTCTTTATTAGGTATTTAATATCACTTACAAGAAGACTCACAAAATGTGAGAGAAATAATTTTTCTGAATCTTTGAGAATTAGAAAGGACCTTAGCAGTCAACTAGTACAATCCATATACCAAAGGAATCCCCATCTTAATGTACTTGTCTAGTGGTCATCTATCCAACCTCTGCTGAATGCTAAGGAGGGAGACCTCTTTCCCCCTGAGCAGCTCATTCTATTTCTAGATAGGAAAACTGTCAGGAAAAATAGGGTTACTGTTAGAAAACTTTTTCTGACATTGAGTTCAAATTTGCCTCTTTGCAACTTCCACCTACTATTCTTTGTCTTGCTATTTGGGGTTAAATAGAACAAGTCCCTTCTCTCTTCAGCTGATAGCTCTAGAGTTTGGAGGAACTTTAACATCTATCTAGTCTAACTATGCTACAAAATGATCCCTTATATAATATATTCCATGTTTTTGTCTATACTCTGTTTGAAGACAGTTAAAGAGGAGAAACCTGTTGTTTTAAAGTTATCTGATTCTACCCTTGGAGATCTTGACTTAGAATTTTTTTTTTTTTTTGACATCAATCCTAAATCTACCTTTCTTCAATTTTTTCCTCTCCTGTTTTTTTTTTTTTTTATTTAAGTCAGTCAACTGATCCAGTTTAATTTCTTCTCCCTATGACAGCCCTATCACCTTTTCCTTGAGTTTCTCTTCAGGCTAAGAATCCCCCATTCTCTTAATCCATTCTCATAGGACATAGCCTCAAGGCCCTTCACTATTTTAAAAGTCTCCCACCTTTGGATGCTCTTCCACTTATCAATGCTCTTCTTTAACTGTAATTTCCTTAACTGAGAATGATGTCAGATATGGCCTGATGAATCCCAGAGTACAGTAGGATTATCAGCTCCTTCCTCATCCCTGGAAGTTGTGCCTCTCAGCTCAAGATTGTATCAGGTTGGAAAGATTTGCATGAACTGATGCGGAGTGAAGTGAGCAGAATCAATAAAACATTGTACACAGTAATAGCAACATGTAACAATAATCAGTTGTGAAACTGCAATACAATGATCCAAGACAATCCCAAAGGATTCATGATGAAAAATATAATCCACATCCAGAGAAAGAATTAATGGGGTCTCACTGCAGATCAAAACATACTATTTTTTTACTTTCTGTATTTTTTGTGATTTTTTTCCCTTTGGGTCTGCATCTTGTTGCAACATGAGAGAGTAATATGTTTTGCATGATTGAACATGTAAAACCTATATCAAATGCTCATTATCTCAAGGAGAGGGATGGAAGGGAGAGAAAATTTGGAACTCAAAATGAAAAAAAAATGAATGTCAAAATTTTTCTTTATATGTAATTGGGAAAATATTATTTTTAAAAAAGACTGTATCATCTTTTTAACTTTTACATCTCCCCTTACTGAATCATATTGTTTGTAGTGCTCTAAGGCCCCCAGAACTTTTCCAGACAAATTGCTATTTAATCATGCTCTCCCCATCCTGTACCAGTTATGTTGATTTTATCCTTCTGGTGCAAGAAGCTGGGCATCCAAAGACTTCAGCATGACGAACATGGAGCAGAATTAGCCCAGAAAGTCATGTGGTTGTGTAAGCCCATAAATGCCATCTCCTCCTACAAGAAGTCTTCTCTGATTGCTAGGGTATATGGGAATTAATATTATTCTACCTACAATAAGGGTCTGAGGCAGGAGCTGTGAGCCAGTGGCACTTTATTAAAGGATCCATGGTTCCCTCTAATGAAGTGTACCTCAGATCTTCCTTATGATCTGAGATACCTCCTCCTTTAAGACCCTATTTTTATATTGACATTCAAGAACAGCTATTTCAAATACAGAATAACCCATCAATTGACATACCAGGCATAAACTAAAATAATATGTCATAAGGTCACAAGTTGGGTGAAGTTTGTTTCCCTACAAAAGATGGACAGGCTCCTCTTTAGGTTAGACAGGAGAAAATGGTACAAGCTGTCACAGTCAGTGAGCTAAGTGGTCATAAGATGGTCACTTGCTCATATTGGACAGAGATTGGTCTGGAGGTACAAAAATATTTTGTGAGACTACATGTAGCTGCCTCAGCTCTGCCATGCTGGACTTGGTCATCATGACAAGGGAAAACAGGGGTGGAGGGCTTTTAGTTAACTTCCTATAGTTAAGCAAGTGAATTTAGAATCTGCAGCTCTCAGCCTTGGAGCTTTATATGGAGACCTTTGATGTGATCCTATCAAACTGATTAATACTAATTAGAACAGAATAGGGATCCAAATGAATCATTTCTTACAAGTATTAATACTTCTGAAACCCTCAAAATCACTTCGTATTATTTCATATGTCTTTGTATTTACTTCTCTATATATTATTTGTTTCCCTCAAGTAGGCAGGGCCTACTTTTTTTTTTTTTTTCCATTTTTATCTTAATTTCCCTATGGCCTAACATAATTCTTGGCACATTGTTGTTGTTGTTTTCAGCATGTCTGACTCCTATTGACGTTTTTGGGGTTTTTTTTGGACAGAGATACTGGGGTGATTTACCATTTCCTTCTCCAACTCATTTTACAGAGGAGAAAACTGAGGCAAACAGAATTAAGGTCACACAGCTAGTAACTGTCTAAGACTTAGGTCTTCCTGAATCCAAGCCTGGTGTTCTATTTACTGTACCATCTAGTTGCGCTCTTGGCACATAGTAGGTATTTAATAAATACTTATTGAATTGATCTAGTTTGAATCAAGGCCCAAATAAGTGATAATGAGCGGAAACATGACACAATTCACAGAATGATGGACTTGGCTTCAGAAGATTTTGGTTCCAACCTGCCTTAGGATTGCTTCCTATCTGTTTGACTCTGGACAAATCACTTAACCTGAGCCTCAGTTTCCTAGTTTGTAAAAGGTAGGGTGTTAGGCTCAGTGACCTCTGTCTGAGGTAACCTGCAGCACCAAATCTGTGATTATATGATCTTATATATTCCCCTTCTTTTAGCACCTTGTGTCTGAAAGCTTCATCTATGAACAGTTTAAACAGACAACCAGCTGGCCATCCTTATCCTGGCATACAATAAGCACTTAATAGATGTTTATTGATTTGTGGACTTTGCCCTGTGTGGGCCAAGCTTTGAGGACCTCTCTGCCTTGCCAAGAGATCTCATAAGAGTATGGACTGTCTTTATTGAGTGTTCTGACCTGGGTGAGGGGATTGATCTAAATGCTTTCTAACAGCCTTTCCAACTGTGAATCAGAGAAAATACAGTAAATAAATCAAGTGCTGAGCTTGCATTTGGGAAGACTAGGATTTGAATTGGGCCTCTCATATTTAGAGCTTTCAGGGAATTTTTAACCTAGGTGAGACATGGGACAAGGCATAGCAGGAGAGGGATCTTACTAGGAATATGATCATTGGGATAATGTTACTGGGACTATCTACATTTCAGCATCCCGTGGCAAAGTTCTGGTTGGCCAGGTCTCATTATGACTCTGCTGTGACTTATTAATTGTATAAGTGATGTTGAATCATTTAACCTTTTCAAGTCTCAATTTCCTTATGTCTAAAAATGTGTAAAATGTAATCCCTTTAGTCACTACATCATGAAGTTGTTGTGAGGCTGATGAGAGATATTGGGTACAAAGTCTTTACAAATTTTAAATCTCTCTGGACATATCAGCTATAAGTAAAAATCTCATCTCAGATAGTCTTGTCAGCTATTTTATTTACTTTTTTATTTATTATATTTATTATTCCCCAATGGGGAAATTTTAGAAACCTTTGGGGAAAAGACTACAAAAACCTACAGAGAACAAGTTGGGAGAGAAGGAAAAAGGATAACGCAAGATTGGGACTTTTTGCTTCTTAGTCCTTAGCCTAGGTAATTTATTGCCAGGCAATTACTAATCCAATTTGTCATCAATTTTATATCCTGAACATCTATAGAATTCACCTTCTCTGGACTCATGGCACAACCACCTAAATCCAGGCCTTCTCACATTGGTGAGACCATTATTCTAATCCTCTTCCTCTATCCATGTTAGTTGAGGTTTTTTTTTTTTTTTAATTTAAAATTTTATTATTATTATTTGTTTTACTGAGGCAATTGGGCTTAAGTGACTTGCTTAGAGTCACACAGCTAAGAAGTATTAAGTGTCTAAGACCATATTTGAATACAGGTCCTCCTAACTTCAGGGCTGGTGCTCTATCTAGCTGCCCCAAGTTTTTTTTTTTTTAAGATAGTGAAATCAGACTTAATTGACTCAGAGAATTAAGACGTGGGCCACTGGCATCACTTCCTGATTGCCTGAGTACAGAATGGCCAACAGATGTTGACATGAGTCTAGGAGAGGAGAGTTCCAGAAAACATCAGCGACTATTTCAATATTGGACTCAGGTTGATCCTTCTAAGACATCTCTCTGATAACAGTTTCAAAGACTTCAGTTTCCTTTATCTAAAAGAATATCAACAACATATTGTACACTGAAGTCCTTCCGAGGGCTAAAGATGACTCTCTTGTGAGCTGAAGAGGTTAGTTCTATAGGAGAATCTGTGCTTGTTGGTAGACTAGCTCCAGGGGGCAAGTGAGAGGGCTTGAGTGGTGCTCAACAGGGGAATAGAAATGCATCAGCTCCCAGCTGCTGTTTGTTACGGCCATCACTGCAGAAGCATCATCAGCCTCAAGACTGGGGGCCAAGCTCACATGATGCACATGACAGAGTAAACCCGTTCTCCCACTTCAGAAAAGGAAATTACAAAGGCTTGATTTAGGAAGGATTTAAGGCTGCAGATCTTGATCAGGTCTAGTGCTGTTAGCACTCTCTTACAGAGAGACTAAAGAGCTTTTTGTAAACACAAAAGAGAGAGAAGAAAAATATACAGATTCTTGAAGTCTTAGGTCGATAGGATGGCTGTTGGGGAAACCCCTTTGAAGTCAGGTGCTGGTGAAGGAAGAAAAACAGGTTGAGTTTTCATCAGAGGGGCTTCCCTCATCAAAAGAGTAGGACAATGGGAAATGGGTTATGTGGAAAAGATGGTAATGTTGGTTATTTTCAGGAGGTCAACAATCAATCAACCAATCAATTGGCAAGCTTTTCTTTTGCTTTTGCATCCAATTGCTTAACATAGTGCCTACCATATATTAAGTGTTTAATAAATGCTCCCTCCCTCCCTTTTTTCTCCCTCTCTTCCTCTCTCCCTTTCTTCTTTCCATTCCTTTCTTCTTTCTCTTCCTTTCTTCTTTCCCTCCCTTTCTTCTTTTCCTCCTTTTCTTCTTTTCTCCCTTTCTTCCTTCTCTCCCTCCTTCCTTCCTTCCTTTCTTCTTCCTTTCTCCATTCCTTCCTTTTGTTCCTCCTTCCCTCCCTCCCTTCCTTCTTCCCTTTCTCTTTTTCCTTTCTTCCTTCCTCTCTCATTTTTCTCTCCCTTCCTTCCTCCCTCCCTTCTTCCCTCCACGTCTTTGTCTGCCTCTTTATCCCCATCTTTTTTCTCCTGGTTTTTGGATCTCTGAGTATGGATATCCTAATGAAGTACATCAGAACCTCCTCCATGACCAATATGGGATGGTCAGATTTATCCAAAGCAACAGCTGAGCTTTAATAAGTGGGAACTGGGGAGGCAGGCAGCTTTGGCTAGCAGGCTGCCTGAAATAAAGAGGACTCTGTAAATAAAACCAAAAAAGAGAAGATCTAATTGTCTCTTGGACAGATGCAGCTCCTCTCTTTTTGGTTAGAGTTATTTCTGCCTTTTTCTATTTCTCCTATTGGGCTGATCTGAGCATTGCTTTGGGCATATTTTGGATTGTACTCATTGCTTTCTCCCCCATGCTTCTTACTTGTTTTCTGTTTTCTTCCACCAGGAGCTCAGGATCACAGAAAACTTCTAGTCCTGAATCTATTTTCCCATGAATCAAAGCGATACATCCACATACCTGATAGCATATCCAACATGCTACACTTGCACTTTCCAAACTCTCTAACAAAAGAAAGGAGGCATTCACTTTTTAAAAAGCTTTTCACAACATATGCAAAGATAGTTTTCAATATTCACCCTTGCAAAACCTTGTGTTCCAAAGTTTTTTCTTTCTCCTTTTCCCCAACCCCTCCCTATGTGGCAAGTAATCCAATAAATGTTAAACATGTTCAATTCTTCTAGAAATATTTCCACAATTATCATAACATTCACTTTTGTATTTTTTGCTGAGGCCATCGGGGTTAAGTGACTTGCCCAGGCTCATACAGCTAGGAACTATTAAATGTCTGAGGCCAGATTTGAACTCAGGTCCTCCTGAATCCAGGGCTAGTGCTCTATCTACTGCACCATCTAGCTGTCCCATAACATTCACTTTTAAAGGAATGGATGAGAATGTTAGAGATAATTTAGACTAGTCCCTGAAGTTTTACAGAACAGGAAATTGAAGGGCAACTCGCTCAATGTCACACAAATAGTAGAGACATTTGAATCCAGATTTTTAGATTCCAAAAATCTAGTGTATCTCCTATTATAACATTCCTTTTATGTACTGGGATCTGCCAAGATCGATTCAAGTGGCATTTGCCTTTATTTAAGCATGGTGTTGACTTTGAGCACTTTCTACTGAGTTGGGCCTGTGTGCTGGTTTCTTGGGGAAAAAACACCTGTGCTGTTTCCTTGATTAAATAGCATATAGGAATTGAGACTCTTGATTGGTCCATTTGTCCCCAATGAGAGGAAAAGAGAATCTCAATGCAACAGATGATTAATGAGATGACTTCCAATTTCTTTTGAAGCATCTTTATTGAGACATAGCCAATTTCAGCTTTTTGAGAGGTCTCTAATCCAAACTTTCCATTTGCTCTTTTTAGATTTCCTTTAGATTTGTTCATTTCTTTAAAAAAAAAGGAAAAAGAAAATGGATACCTTTGATTTCCAAAAATCCTCTTCTTGCTGCATATTACTTTGTAACAGGAACAAAAAGGCAGTTAACCAAAACCAGTTGACATCTATCAGTGGCATCTGATAGGTATGAAACATTTAGCACCCCTTGTATTCCAATGAAGGAGAAAAATAGCATTACCTCTGACAAGGAAGAATAAAGAAAAGTAAAGAATCAAGGACAATCTAGCCCTATTATTTTTTTTACAGATGAGGAAACTGAGGGCCAGAGAGGAGAAATAACAGCCAAGATCACATAAGCGGAAAGTAACAAAGTCAGGATTTGAACTAATTACAAAGCTAGTTCTTGGTGTACCTGAAACTTGAACTTAGGGCTCATTGGTTGTACTAGTCCAGTACTTTTCCTCTTCTTTTTCTCCTCCTGCTTTTTCCTCTTCTTCTCCTACTCCTCCTCCTCCTTCTTCTTCCTGTTTCATACTTCCAAAAATGATGATTTTCCTTTTAATGCTCCTCTTTCTGGACTTCACATTTCCCTTACCATTTTTTCTTTTCTCTCTTCCCTGAGATTCTTCAGGGTTGTTGACTATTTCATAGTGATTAATGCCTTTTTTTTAATATCACAGTCACTTTGGATATAGTCCCAATTCAATGAGTCTCTCTTTGGAAAGAAAAAAAGAAGAAAAAAGAAAAATGTGATCTTGGACATTTTTTTGCTCTTCTGACTCTGTTTTCTCCTCTTTACAAAGAAGGCGTCCAAGACTTCTTCCAGGCCTAAGTCAAACCTACCATGAATAAAAGTATTGTTATCTCCCACTCTGGAGCAGCCCAGGTGGCACAGTGGATAGAACACTGGGCTTGGAATTGGGAAGATTCACTTTGATGAGTTCAGATGTGGTCCTGGACACTTATTAGGATAAATCACTTAATCTTACCTACCATGGTTTGAATGAGCTGGAGAAAGAAGTGGCAAATCAATTCAGTATTTTTTTCCCAAGAAAACCCCAAATTAGGTTACAAAGATTTAGATATCAGTGAACAACAAAAAAATCTCCTACTCTGGGCAGATGTCATAGTATCTAGCCTTGGTCATTTTGTGACTTTAGGTAAGTCACTTAACCTCTGTCTACTTCTGTTTCCTCAAATTAAAATTCAGGATGTTAAGTCCTTACTTGTCAGGGCTGTTGTGAGGATCAAATGGGATAAAATTTGTAAAGGTCTTGTGAACCTTAAAGGGCTAAATGTCAGTTATTGTTCTTTTTTTTTCCCAAGTGATGCCAACTTTAAAATAATGCTATAGTCCTCTAAGGGCATTAGTCCAATCTTTTCATCTTATAGATAAGGAACACAAGGCCTTGGGGAGTTAATTGATGCATGATCACATCAATGGCAAAGCTCATCTTTGAACTCGTCTTACAATTCCAAATTCCAGGCTCTTCCCATTGGGTCTCCTTCTGTGATTCCTGGCACAGAGTAAGCACTTAAGAAATGCTTGTTGATCGGCTTCGAGAGTCTAGCAGACCACAGACCTAGAGAGAAGGGATCTTAGAAAGCATCATGTTTTGTCAGTAAAAAGCTATAATAACAAAATAAGTAAGAAAAAAAAGCATTTAATTCAATATCCCCATTTTATAGGTTAGAGAACAGAGGCCACAGAGATTAAATGGTTTGATCAGGATCAAAAGTATTATGTAGCAGACCTTGAATTCAAATTCCAGGTTGATTATTTTCAATAACCTTTCCCATTGTATCACTTTCCTGAGCATGGAAGAGGCAGAGTTTAAAACTAAGATACTATATTTAAAAAAATAATACAGGACAAGAAAAGCTTGATTTCTTTTCCCAGGAAACTACAAACACTGGTAATGGGGCGACCTGAAGGTAATGTGAGAAATCTGCTGAGTTAGTCAACCTCCCCCCATCAAAAAAAAAAAAAAATCAACAGCCTTCCTTCTCTGGGCCCATCAAACCTCGATGCTGGAGCCCATTTATTTCTCCAGATACTAAGTAATAATTAATGCTGAGCCTAATCTGGTATCCCTAATTACACACATATTGCTATCAGTTGCTGGTTCCCAGTGATGAGGCCTTGATGGGAAACACAGGAGTCTGGCCAATTACTTCTCGAGTTAGTATGGGGGAGCGCTCCCAGTGTGTGATCATTTTATCACTCACGATTACCACAAAATAGATTGGTTCTGACCCGAGGTGAATGTAAGTGAACGCAGATAGCTTTAAACCATCTGTGAACGGAGTGTGCCGAGAGAAAACATGATGATAGGAGAATCAAGCCCAACATTCAGGTATCTTTATCAGCAGCGTTATATCCCCCCTAGGTCGTCATTTGGAATCCTTCCCAGTTTTCGTGGCACAAATAATGAAATAGTACTTTATAGAGCATCATATGAGATGAAATCAATCTATTAACTGGATATTTTCCTCTTGCCTTTGCCCTTAAAAAAATAAAAGTGCTCATGCTGGTTCAGGATTGTGTAAAGCAATTTGGTGAGAAAACAGGTGGGGGGCTGACCAACAAGCCTAGGAGACTGCTGGGAAATGGACGGGCTGTTTCAAATATTTATGTTGGGTTCTATATTTCTGCTGTGGACTTGAGGCTTTTTATATTTAAACCTTGCTGAAATGTAGCTACTGCAGAATCACACCCACACTCATACATTTCTGACCATCAATGTTTCATAGGCTCAGCAATGTGAGCACGGGGAGAAGGATTTTGAGGAAACTTACTCATTCCCTTTATTTTGCTCTCATCTGTGAGAATGGGCAGCCTCTTGTCTGTGTGTGTGTGTGTGTGTCTATGTATACACATGACTGATTTTATTCTCAGACACCCCCATCCATCTAAGGTATTCTCATGTGTGTGTCCAGAAACTATCCTCCTTCATCTTATTAGCCTTTCTCTCCAGATAGATGATGGTTGGGAGTTCTCAAACATGGCTCCAGGAGAATCCAGGAATCATAGATTTACAGCTGCAAGGGAAACTGAGAACCAGAAATATTAAGAAACTCATTCAATTCCCTCAGGCATTCTTTGATGGCAGATTTTAGAAACAAATCTACTCTTTCTAATATAGCCTAACTGGAATCTCTCTGAATTCCTGGGTTATCACGGTCTTGCCTTGCTAGTGAACTGGTCCTCTCATGGACACCATTCATAAAGATGCTAGGGAGTGCCATGGATAGCATGCTCTCTCTGAAGTCACATACCTGGTTTCAGATATATTTTCAGACACTTCCTAGTTTTGTGATCTTGGGAAAGTCACTTAACCTATTTTCCTCATTTGCAAAATAAGGTTAATAATAGCATCTCTCTCCCAGAGTTGTTGGGAGGATCAAGTGAGATAATAATTCTAACGCATTTGGCATAATTCTCGGCACATAGTAGGCACTAAATAAATGCTTGTATTCTTCCTTTCTTTAATAGCAAAGTATGCTTGATCTTCATAACACTCCTGGGAGGTAGATGCTGTTATTATCCCCATTTTATAGATGAAGAAACTGAGGTTGAGAATGACTGTACAAAATGACCAAAGGAGGGAGGAAGGGGTTGGGGTGGGCCCTTGTAAGGTTTCTGTGAATCAGCAGAGTAAATGGCAAAGCTCATAAACAGAAACACTATCTAGATCATCTGCTTACTTACACCCAAGGAGACAGGCGGAGAAATGGTTTTGAATGAGGAATTAAATGCAATATTAGCTCTGTCTTCACCTTGAGCAAGTCACCATCTTACTAGGTTTCTGTTTTCTCATCTATAAAGTGAGGGGGTTGGTTTAGGTGATCAATGAGGTTCCTTCCACATCATTCCTTTGCTCAAAAATCTCCAGGGACACCCTCTTGTGTTAGGATTACTAAGTGAGAACTGAGGTTTTCTGGACAATTACAAGGTGAGAACTCAGGTTGACTTGATAGAGGGGGCAAGCTCATTGGCTGGGGTGGTTCTTCCCAGAAGCCCTTGCATTATCCCACGCCCATTCTCTGGGAGAATAAAAGAGAGGACTCTCAGAGAAAGAAGAAGACTCTCTGCATTACATCAGGCCTGACGGGGCTCTCTGCAGGAAGGGAAGTCACTTCTAAGGACAAGAGTTAACAGCAACTGCCTGGAGACAACAGTTCACTACAGGAAGAAGAATCTGTCTGAGAGATTTGAGTAGACACAGCAGATCTCTTCCCAGAGAGCGATCCGGCAGCTTCTGGAGACGACAGCTCGCTACATTTGGCGTCCACACGTGGGGCAAGGACATTTGCTTATCCTGACAAGAAGAGCTAGACCAGACCTTCGCAATTTGGCGCCCGAACAGGGACAGACACAGTCCTGATTCCAGTGGAAAAGCTTCCGATCTAGATCTCAGTCTCTCTGACCCAGAACCGTGAGTAACGAGGAAACTTTGTTAAAGATTAAGTGAGCGTGCTAATAGATAAATAAGGAACTTGTTAAGGACTAAACCAGGAATCTCTTATAGCTGAAATGGGGCAAACACCTTCTGTTCAAGGAAAATGTTTAGAGAGCATCATCAAGGTTATGAAAAGCCAAGGATTGATTATAATTTTAGAGGAGATTACTGAACTTTTAAGAACTGTGAAGGTTATATGTCCTTCTTTTTCTCTGGAAGAAGAATTGGATCCAGATGAATGGGAATTAGTAGGAAAGCAATTAGGTGAACACTACAATTCCAGGCCAAACTCAATTTCAAAAGATACAATTCATATATACAATGTAATCCAATTGGCTTTAAACAATGTTATTCTAAAGGAAGAGATGAAGGAGCAAAATGGGGAAGTGTCAACTAAACTAGGTGAAAAGGATGAATCAGATAACAATGAAGTTAAGTACAATTCTGAGCAACAGGAGCACCTCCCATCTCCTCCCTCAATTAACCCTTCATGGGTGGAGCAAGAAGGAGGAGAGGAAGAGGCAGAAACACAAACAGAATTGCCTGTGAAGCAGCCTAAGCCTATGACAAGATTAGAAAAAGCATTGGTTAAAGCTAAGAGAGAAGGACAGGATATAAGTGATTTTATACATGCATATCCTGTGATTGAAAATATTGATTCTGTAGGTCATAAAATGAGAAGATATGCACCTTTAGATTTGAATAAAATTAAGGATTTGAAAAAAGGTTGTACCCTTTATGGGACTACATCAGCTTATGTCAAAATGTTACTAGATGGTTTGTCTTATGAAGTCCTAACCCCGAATGATTGGAAATCCATAGCAAGGATATGCCTGGAACCTGGAGAAAATTTATTATGGCTTGCGGAATTTCATGAATTATGTAAAATTCAAGTCAGATGCAATTTGGAAATAGGAGTTAACACACAATTCACTTTTGAGCACTTGGCTGGTGAAGGTCGGTATGGAGAGAATTCGGAACAGATTAATTATACCATGACAATATATGAGCAAATTGCTAAGGCTGCAATAAAAGCTTGGGGTGTCCTTCCTGGACAGAAAGATCGTGGAGAGGCTTTCACTAAAATACAGCAAGGTCCCAATGAACCTTTTGCAGATTTTGTGGGACGTTTGCAAACTGCTGTCAAAAGAACTATTGGAGAAAATTCAGCTACAGAAATAATGACCAGACATCTGGCTAAGGAAAATGCCAATGAGATTTGCAAAAGAATTATATGGGGATTAGACAAAGATGCTCCTTTAGAGGAGATCATAAGACGCTGTGCTACAGTGGGAACAAATGCTTTTTACACCCGGACAATGATGAATGTGGAAAGACAGGGTCCCTCCTGGCAAAGGCCTTCTAGAGAAACTCGGCGATGTTTTCAATGTGGAAAAATTGGACATCTAAGAGCTCAGTGTAGGTATGGAGATACAGTGAGGAAACAGGGTGAGAGAAGACCTAAAACCCCATGTCCAAAATGCAACAGAGGACTCCATTGGGCATCAGAGTGTAGAATAATTCAGGGAAATGGGATGAGGAGCCCAGGTCCAGGGCCCCAGGCAAAAAAGACTTGGGGCATGATGGCAGCTGATGTTACACCCAAAGAGCCTTTAGAAGGCCAGGACTCTGATTTAATCAATCAGCAGAAAAGCAATCAAATGGCAGAAAGGGATTACCTGATAAGTCAGTCAAAAGGCAATCAGATTGCAAAAATGGATTACACTTGGGGAGAATACAGGCCTTTTAAACCAACAGGGCTGTGCCCAGTGCAAACAACTCCAATGTAATTGTCAGATGATGAGAAGAGATTTAGAAAGTGGTAAATAGAAGGAAATTAGACAGATTAACTGCCTGGGAGAGAGGGTTTGCTTGTATTTCTTCAGCAGGAGAAGGAATCAGATGGGTGTCAACGAGTCATATTCGCCTTGTCCATCAGAGAGAGACAAAAAAAGAGAAAAACCTCAAAATAAAGGAGAAAAACTAAGAAACATCTGACACTGAAAGAGCATGGATAATAAGAAGACTGTTAAAGAACTTTAAAAACCAGCAGGAATCATTGGACTTCCTCACACAAGATGAGAATAATGGACAATGGACTTATGGACATTTATAAATTTTCAATTTATGATTATTTGATTATGTTATATACTTCTAGCATGCGTTATGTTACTATGTTACTATATGCTTATGTAATTTATGTAATTATCTGTAATACTTCCCATATTGATGGATTTATGTTTCAAGGTCATGACTGTCCTATGTTCTAAATCAAAAGAAAGGGGGAGATGTTAGGATTACTAAGTGAGAACTGAGGTTTTCTGGACAATTACAAGGTGAGAACTCAGGTTGACTTGATAGAGGGGGCAAGCTCATTGGCTGGGGTGGTTCTTCCCAGAAGCCCTTGCATTATCCCACGCCCATTCTCTGGGAGAATAAAAGAGAGGACTCTCAGAGAAAGAAGAAGACTCTCTGCATTACATCAGGCCTGACGGGGCTCTCTGCAGGAAGGGAAGTCACTTCTAAGGACAAGAGTTAACAGCAACTGCCTGGAGACAACAGTTCACTACAGGAAGAAGAATCTGTCTGAGAGATTTGAGTAGACACAGCAGATCTCTTCCCAGAGAGCGATCCGGCAGCTTCTGGAGACGACAGCTCGCTACACTCTTGCCTCTAGGATAAAACATAAACTTCTTTGGTATTTAGAACCCTTAGCAAATATAGTTCCAGTCCATCATTCTAGATTATTTCACATTGTGCCCCCCCATGGACCCTATGTTCTAAGCAGACCGGCCTATTTGATATTCCTTGTACATGTATTCCATCTCCTCTCCATACCTCTTTACTTCCTGTCCCCTGTATCATAAATTTGTGCCTCAGTTTCCTCATCTGTAAACTCTGTAAGTGATGAGGTAGAGTAGGTTTGATGGACTAAAGTTTCCAATCACTGAGTCGATGGTCCTATGAACTACATATAATGATAAAATGTATGTGTGTTCTTGCAATTTTAGTACAACCATAATATTAACTTCTATATCTGAATTGTAACTGAAGTAAGGGCTTCCAGTTCTATCACTTTTACAGAAATGTCAGGGATTAACAGGCTGGGGGCTTATCTTGTATAAGCTGGAATGAATGAATCTATAGCAATAAAGGCCACCCCAAAGAATGACTTTGCTGTGACAAAGCCATGCTTCTTGAGAGATTCCAGGTGATAGCTTTTCCATCTCCCACTCATCCTTTGGTGAAAAATCTTACCTCTGAGCCCTCACTAATGAGCCCAACAGCACTATTCCAGGGGTGATGAATGTAGCCTTCCCTCCAATGTACTTCCAGGAGCCTAAATCCTATAGATAGCAGATGCTTTTAGATTTGACACTCCCTCCAAGGAAATCATTCTTGAACTTGGGAGAATGGCATCTTGCCAAGGCTTGATTCCTCCCTCTCCTTGTTCCATTATCCTGGCCTGGTCTTTCTTGCCACTCTCTAAGCACCTGTAAAATCCTTTTTGTACCTCTGTTGCCCAAAGGGGGTGACGACAACCAATTGGGGTGACAACAGACATGAACTTATTGACCAGTGGGTTTTTAGAATAATAGAGTTGGTTTTTTTTTTTAAAGAGTTGAATCATATGGTATGGTCAAGAGCACTCATTCTTAAGTAGATCCAACAAATCACAGAAAGTCAGGGTTAGATGGGGTCATTGAATGCAAACAGTATTAGAACTAATCCTCTCTATAACAACTTCTACAAGTTTTTACTCAATATTGAAGACCGCCAGGGATGGTCAACTTACTGTCTCTCAAGATGGCCTATTTCATTTTGGACAGCTCAGATAGGAACTTTTTTTTCTTGCTAGGGAAATTCTTTCCTGCCTATGTTTGCCTCTATACAGCTTCTACCCATTGCACCTCATTCGACCCTCTGGGGCCAAACAGAACAAAGTTAATCCCTCTTTGACATGACAGCCCTTCACGTATTTTAAGACAGCTATCAGATTGCTGTGCTCTTTGACACTGACTGACTAGTTGATTGAATAGTCTTCAGAGAACGCTACCTCCCAGGGTTTGGATGAGGATAAAATGAGGAGAGAAAGATGTGAAAATACTGGAAAAAAGTAGCCATTATCCATTTTTCTTCCTGTGGGGGAAAATGTCCCTTCCTTTTAATTTTTCAAGTCAGTTAATTAGCACTTATTAAGCATCTACTATGTGCTAGGCCCTGTGCAAAGTTTTGGGTATACAAAGCTGAAAATGATGATGATGATGATAACTATCCCCTCAACAACCACCTGGGGTCTCTTTCTATTTCATAAATATCTCACTAGTGTCTGAAAATTTATTCAAATTCAGGAACATCCCTTTGGTCTCTTCACTCAGCAGTATTTTATATTATAGGTGAAGGCTACTGCCTATGTAATTATTATGTCAACCAAAGAGATCAGTCCATAGGAGACTGAGAATAACACTGATTCCCACCACCTAATCCCTACATAATTTGTATTATTAGTAAGAAGCAAGCCTGTTTATTTATTTTTATTATAGGAATGTCTAAAGGATTGTCATGCACATGTATTTGGAACAGATCCAGAGGATGGAACTCAAGAGTAAGACTTTGGAAGAAGTAAATCAAATTTAAGCTTGAAGTTAAGAAAAATCTTTCTAATAATAAGAGCTGTCAAAAAGTATGGTGGGTTATTGAAGGAAGAAGTAGGGTTTCTTTCATTGGAGGTCAGCAATTCAATTCTGAATTCAATTCAGCAATTCTGAAATACCTGAATACTCTTCAGGTGTGGAAGGGCCAATGAAGTCAGATTGAACTGTTTGTGAACACTGAAGCCAGAAAACAGAAATCTCTGAGGATATTAAAGGGACTTCTGGGCCACCTGCACTTTGGTTTTCCTCTCTGGGATAGGGAGGAAACAGTAGTGGCTCTTGGGAGCCATGCCTAACTGGTCAGTTCGGGGAATGTTCCCTGCCTCTGGTTTTTAGACTTTTAAACACAATCTAAACATTGCAATTTGGGATAATAGCTGGAGTAATGGACTTGGGTTCAAGTTTGCTTTTGACAGCTTAACACGTTCTTGATCTTAGGTAAGGGACTTAATATCTTAAGAGTCTCCATTTCCTTATCTTTAAAATGGGCTCAATAATATCTGTAGTATCCACCTAACAAGACTGTTGTGAAGCTCAAAATGAAGTGATTTGTTCAAGGTGTTTTGCTAGCTTTAAAGTGTCATTTAATGCCAGTTGTAATGTCTATAGCTAATGGGAATTAGAACTGTTTTATAGACTGTTCCATTTTTTTTTAAGCTGGAAATGCTCAACCTAAATATCAGATGGGGACCCAAATCTCCCAATTATTCATTTGAAGTCAGTTTAGTGGTTTTCATTTCAGCAGATTTTGGGCAGTTTCCTGTTGTGGGTATAGCTATGAGGTATTTGGTAACACAGTGGATAGAGTGTTTGGCTCGGAGTCAGGGAGACCAGAATTCAAATCTAGCTTCAGATACTTGCTACCTATGTGACCCTGGCCTCAATTTGCCTCACTTTCCTCATCTGTAAAATGAGGATAATAATATCTCTTCCCTCCCAGAGTTATTGTGAAGAACAAATGACATAACATTTGTAAAGTACCTTTAATTCTAGTTATTTTGATGATGGTGATTATTGTGGAATGAAATTAGATTAAAACTAGTTTTCCATGGAACGAATCACAAGAAAATTATGACAAATAATGTAATATTGAATATTCAATATTAGATTTAATCTGAAATCAGTGAATAGGGCCTTTATAGTGATGTAATTGGTAGGGCAAGGAGACATCTCAGTCCTTATTCTCCTTGACCTCTCTGTAGCTCTTTGCCCCACTGATCACTCTTTCCTCTTTAGATTTATTGGGATACTACTTTCTTCTGGTTCTCCTTCCTATCTGACTATTTCTTCTCGGTCTCCTTTCCTAGAACCTCTATCTTTCCAGGTTGTTGGGCAATCTGGGAAGCAGAGTCAAATATCTCCGGACTCTAAACACTGATTCTTCAGGAAGGTGCTTATACCTCAATCAGACTTTCTGGCAATTCAATCTAGCACTTATTTTTGGTGAAATACAGGCCCTGTAGATAGAAAGAAAAAAAAAAAAGAAACAACCCCCAGCCTCAGGGAATCTGAATTTCACTTGTGCTTATTTATTGTGTATGTCTATCATACGTTAGTGGTAAAGGGTATGAACTGATAGATATAGACAAGGATGAAAGAATGATTGAAAAAAATTAAGTCTCTCCTATGGAACAAGAATAGGTTTAGATTTTGGAGATATAGAGACAAAAATGGAAAATTTCTGCCTTCAGGGAGCTCACTTTCTAAGAGGCGGGGTTCATCTTTTGTTTTGAAGAGGACTATGACATCCTGGAAGGATGCCTTAACTTATGAGTGAGTTGGAGTTAAATGACGCAGTTACACAAAATCATCAGCTTCAATCTCTCTTCCAGAATCAACAAAGTCCATAAGACTTTGTCGGCAAGACAAAAATCAGCATGGCTACTAATGGCCCTGGATACAATGGAAGACCTTGGGGAGTTCAGCATGTGACCAAGCTTTTAGCACTCCACCTTCATGGCCATTGGAACTAGTTGTTCTCCTCTGCCCATTCAACCTGGGGAAGTCTTCACAGGCTTTGGGTAGACGTCTGTATATGTAGATAACATATATATTGGAGTAAGTTGCGATTGGTAGGGAGTTTTGGCTGGGGTGGTTTGGGGGAGCAGGTCAGAGGGACAGCGAATGCAGTTATAGGACAGACAATTGTCACTTATTTTTCAGAAGCAATGGTAACATTGATTTGATTCCTGTACCCAGAAGTAGATTTGAGGATCAAAAGAGATAATATTCATAAAGTTCTTAACCCTGTGCCTGGCACCTTCTTGTTCCCCTCTTCTCTTGAGGGAGAAATTGTGTGTGTAGCTGCAGAGCAGATGGCAAGACGCCCAAAGTATACACTTTGGGATAGGCCAGTTCTAATGGGGCAGGTGAATTTTCACTCATCCATGGAACTAAAGAATTTGACAGAGGAGTCTTTCATTTTATCCTGGCTTGTCCTGATAAGTTCAGAGTATATAAACTATGCTGGAACAACATACAAAGTATTGATCTAAAAGAGATTATGTCCCTGGTCAGCCAATTAGATATGTACTGAGGGCCCTGTGTTGGGCAGTGTAGGATATATAAAGAAGGAAGAAGCATTATCTCTGTCTTCAAGGACTTTAGAGTCTGTTTGGGAAGTCAAGCCTATACATGGGAGGTCAACTAACAACATAAGGCAAGGAAACAGCATAATTAGTTTACAGCTCTGGATTTCAGAGGAGGGAAAGGTCTGCTGGGCTCAGATGGACAGAGACAGCTTCCTGGGCCGCAAGACCTTGTTGCCAGAGGGACTAGGTTGAAATCTTAACTTCTGCCACTAACTACCTATGTCACACAGGAAAATCACTCCATTTCAATGGGCTTTAGTTTTCTTTTCTGTAAAAGGAAGGGATTAGACCAGATGACCTATAATGTCCTCCACACTTGATCTGTGATGTTATCATGCTGTGTGTATGACTTTGGGTAAGTTATTTCAGTTCTCTAGGCTTCCTTATCTGGAAAATCTGTGCTAGTTGACTCTAAGGTTCCCTCCAAGTTTAAACCTTGCTCATGTATCTTTCAGCAGAAAGCCTAGATGACTTCTTGTTCAGAATGTACTAGACTTTTTTGAGTTCCCTTTTACCCAACTCTGGGATTCTGGGATTTTACATAAGTCTAGAATGCCATCCATCCCACTCTCTCCCTGATACCTTATTATTTTTATAATTTTAATATTATTTCTAAATTTTTAATTTAAAAATTATAACTTTTTATTGACAGTACATAAGAATGGGTAATTTTTTACAACATTATCCCTTGCACTCATTTCTGTCCCAATTTTTCCCTTCCCTTCCTCCACCCCCTCCCCTAGATGGCAGACAGTCTTATACATGTTTAATATGTTATAATATATCCTACATACAATATATGTGTGCAGAACTAAACAGTTCTCTTGTTGCACAGTAAGAGTTGGATTCAGAAGGCAAAAATAACCTGAGAAGAAAAACAAAAATGTAAACTGTTCACACTTATTTCCTAGTGTTACTTCTCTGGGTGCAGCTGATTATGTCCATCATTGATCAATTGGAACTGAATTAGATATTGTCTTTGTTGAAGATTTCCACTTCCATCAGAATACATCCTCATACAGTATTGTTGCTGAAGTGTATAATGATCTCCTGGTCCTGCTCATTTCACTCAGCATCAGTTCATGTAAGTCTCTCCAGGACTTTCTGAAATCTTTCTGCTAGTCATTTCTTATAGAACAATAATATTCCATAACATTCATATACCACAATTTACCCATCCATTCTCCAGTTGATGGACATCCATTCATTTTCCAGTTTCTAGCCACTATGAAAAGGGCTGCCACAAACATTTTGGCACATAAGGGTCCCCTTTCCTTCTTTAGTATTTCTTTGGGATATGTCCAGTAGTAGCACTGATGGATCAAAGGGCATGCACAGTTTGATAACTTTTGGTCATGGTTCCAAATTGCTCTCCAGAATGGTTGGATTCTTTCACAGTACCACCAACAATCAGTGTCCTAGTTTTTCTGCATCCCTTCCAACATTCATCATTATTTGTTCCCGTTATCTTAGCCAATCTGACAGGTGTGCTGATACCTAACTCCTAACTCATTTTATTTTGTGACTCTCATTGTGGTATAGCCAACTGTTGTTCTGCTTTATTCCTCTCCACAGGAGCAAGGCTCTTCATCATACTGGTACCTTGTCTTAGCTAAATTTGATACTTCCTCCAAGATCAAGAACCTGACTTGCTTTTGTTCAGTTGTTTGAGCTGTGTCTAATTGTTTATGACAATGCTTGGGATTTTTTTTTTTTTTTTTTTTTTGGTAAAGACATTGGAGTGGTTTGCCATTTCTTTTTTTACAGCCTATTTTGTAGATGAGGAATTGAGGTAAACAGAGTAAGTTATTTGTCCAGGGTGACATAGCTAGTAAGTGTCTGAGGCTGGATTTGAACTCATGATGAATCTTCCTGGTTCCAAGCCCAGTACTTTGTCCACTGTGCCATTTTAGATGTCCTTTTGTATATGATAAGGGCTTCATAAATATTTGTAGGACTGAATTGAACTTTGTCTTAAAGGACAGGAAGGATTATGATAGGTAGAAATAAACTTTTCTTCCAGTTTTTATATATATATATATGTATATATATATATGCACACATATACATACATACACACACATATACAGAACATAGGCAATATCACAGTGGGTCAGACTAATAGTGCATCCAGATCAGCATTCTCTCTCTCCCAGGACATAACCCCTTGCACTGCTAGGACTTGGTCAGCAGTAGTAGACACTCAAAAAAAAAGGGCCCTGGAGAATTGCCCAAACTCCCAAGGATCTTTTGCATCTAGGGAAATGAGGAAAATTGCCACTTGAGTCGTTAGTCCCTTAATTAATTTCCTTAATCTTGTTAGTATGCAGCCAAGAATCCTTCCTCCTAAAGTAGAGATTGTCTCCATTAAGCTGCCCAAAGCAACTATATTTATGGGCTAACTCTGCTGTCTGTAATTGCCAACTGGGCCACTTATGGCTGTTAAGGGAGGACTGAAAGGAGCACTATTTTAGTGTCAGACATGGAAAAGGGTTTTTCTATCTCCCAGGGTATTTCCACCATCACCTCTTGGACTTCTTCCTGGGTCTCTGGGGCTGGGATTGGAGGGGCTTAGGCATTCAATACAACTACACAATTCACTTTTCTTTCCAATGGTGACCTTCCTCTTTGGGACTGCTCTCCCGTCTCTGATAAGGGGCATAAGAATCATGAACATTTTGAATAGAGTAAAACTGCCAAAGGAATTCAAATTGTAGAAACTCAGCTGGATGAAATTTCAAAGACCATTTAGTAAAATCTTAGATACATAAACATTTCTTCTACATTATACCACCAAGAGTTCATCTGTCTTATTGTTTTTAAGACCTCCACTGAGAGGGAAGTCATGGTTCATGTGTCCGTCCAACAGGAAGTCTTCCTTTATTCCTCCAACTGTTAGTGCTTTATTTTTCCTCAAGTCCTCATGTACACACTTAGATATCGTGTTCCATTTACATGCCGTGTCTTCCTAGTGGCAGGCAAGCTCCTTAAAACAAGGGACTGTTTTCATATTAGCTTTGTTTTTCGAGAGGCTAACTCAATGTTTTGCATGTAGAAGGCACGCGATAAATGCTTGTTGATTTGAACTGGACTTTTGGAGAGCCCTATTTTAGAATTTTTCTTTAATTCAAGACTGGATTAGAATAGATGGTTTGAATTCTATTAGCATAGAACAAGTGAGAGTAAATAGTGCAGTGGATAAAGCACCAGGGCTAGAGATAGGAGGACCTGAGTTCAAATCTAGATTCAGACACTTACTAGCTATGTGACCTTAAGTAAGTCACTTAACCCAATTTACCTTAGTTTCCTTATCTGTAAAATAAGATGGGTAAAGAACGGCAAGCTACTCCAGTATTTGTCAAGAAAAACACAAATGAGCCAGAGATTACAGTTAAACTGAGTTTACCAATGCTCACTTATTTGAATGTTGTTTTCACATTAAACCCTTCAACACTCCCTTTTGGAAAATACACATTGAGCTTTAGTGAATCATTAGAAATATATATATATATATATATATATATATATATATATATATATATATATATATATATATATATATATATATATATATATATATATATACATATATATGTATATATAATGTATATATATGTATATATAATGTATATGTATACATATATACACACACACACATGGAAAAATATAAAAAAATTAAAGATTTTCTTTCCTTTTTCAAATCATAGTTCAGCAAAATAAAGGCTGTCCTTTACTCAATATGCATTTTAACTTTTTTTAAAATAGTTTTTATTTACCAGATATATGCATGAGTAATTTTACAACATTGACAATTGCCAAACCTTTTGTTCTAATTTTTCCCCTTCTTCCCCCCCCCCCCCGAGATGGTAGGTTGACCAATACATGTTAAATATGTTAAGAGTATAAATTAAATACAATATATGTATACATGTCTAAACAGTTGTTTTGCTGTACAAAAAGAATCGGACTTTGAGATAGTGTACAATTAGCCTGTGAAGGAAATCCAAAATTTAGGCAGACAAAATTAGAGGGATTGGGAATTCTATGTAGTGGTTCATAATCATCTCCTAGAATTTTTTTGCTGGGTGTAGCTGGTTCAGTTCATTACTGCTCTATTGGAACTGATTTGGTTCATCTCATTGTTGAAAATGGCCACATCCATCAGAATTGATCATCATATAGTATTGTTGTTGAAGTATACAATGATTTCCTGGTCCTGCTCATTTCGCTCAGCATCAGTTCATGTAAGTTTCTCCAGGCCTTTCTAAAATTATCCTGTTGGTCATTTCTTACAGAACAATAATATTCCATAATATTCATATACCACAATTTATTCAGCCAATTTCCAATTGGTGGGCATCCATGTAGTTTCCAGTTTCTGGCCACCACAAAGAGGGCTGCCACAAACATTCTTGCACTTACAGGTCCCTTTCCCTTCTTTAAGATCTCTTTGGGATACAAACCCAGTAGCAATACTGCTGGGTCAAAGGGTATGTACAGTTTGATAACTTTTTGAGCATAGTTCCAAATTGCTCTCCAGAATGGCTGGATGTATTCACAATTCCACCAACAATGTATCAGTGACCCTGTTTTCCCACATCCCCTCCAACATTCTGCATTATCTTTCCCTGTCATTCTAGCCAATCTGACAAGTGTGTAGTGGTATCTCAGAGTTGTCTTAATTTGCATTTCTCTGATTAATAATGACTTGGAGCATCTTTTCATATGACTAAAAATAGTTTCAATTTCTTCAAGAATTGTCTGTTCATATCCTTTGACCATTTATCAATTGGAGATTGGCTTGATTTCTTATAAATTAGAGTCAATTCTCTATATATTTTGGAAATGAGGCCTTTATCTGAACCTTTGACTGTAAAAATGTTTTCCCAGTTTATTATTTCCCTTCTAATCTTATGTGCGTTAGTTTTGTACAAAAACTTTTCAATTTGATATAATCAAAGTTTTCTACTTTGTGATCAATAATGACCTCTAGTTCTTCTTTGGACATAAATTCATTCCTCTTCCACAGGTCTGAGAGGTAAACTATCCTTTGTTCCTCTAATTTATTTATAATCTCATTCTTTATTCCTAGGTCATGAACCCATTTTGACCTCACCTTGGTGTGGGGTACAATGTTAAGTGTGGGTCAATGCCTAGTTTCTGCCATATTAATTTCCAATTTTCCCAGCAATTTTTGTCAAATATTGAGTTCTTATCCCAAGGGCTGGGGTCCTTGGGTTTGTCAAACACTAGGTTATTAGAATTATTGATTATTTTGTCCTTTGGACCTAACCTATTCCACTGATCAACTGGTCTATTTCTTAGCCAATACCAAATGGTTTTGGTAACTACTGCTTTATAATAGATCTGGTACAGCTAGGTTACCTTCATTTGATTTTTTTTTTTCATTAATTCCTTTGAAATTCTTGACCTTTTGTTTTTCTATATGAACTTTGTTGTTATTTTTTCTAGGTCATTAAAATAGTTTTTTGGAAGTCTGGTATAGTGCTAAATAGATTAGTTTAGGTAGTATTATCATCTTTATTATATTTGCTTGCCCTATCCAAGAGCATTTAATATTTTTCCAATTGCTTAGATCAGACTTAATTTGTGTGGAAAGTGTTTTGTAGTTTTGCTCATATAATTTCTGATTTTCCCTTGGCAGATAGATTCCTAAATATTTTATACTATCAGTAGTTACTTTTTTTCCCCCCTGAGGCTGGGGTTAAATGACTTGCCCAGGGTCACACAGCTAGGAAGTGTTAAGTGTCTGAGACCAGATTTGAACTTAGGTCCTCCTGAATTCAAGGCTGGTGCTCTATCCAATTCGCCACCTAGCTGCCCCTAACTGTTGGATTTTGTTAGTGACATATAAGAATACTGATAACTTATGTGGGTTTATTTTGTATCTTGCAACTTTGCTAAAGGTGTGGATTATTTCTAATAGCTTTTTAGTTGAATCTTTGGGGTTCTCTACATATACCATCATATCATCAGCAAAGAGTGATAATTTGGTTTCCTCATTACCTACTCTAATTCCTTTAATCTCTTTCTCCACTCTTATTGCCAAAGCTAGCATTTCTAATACAATATTGAATAGTAATGGTGATAGTGGACAACCTTGTTTCACCCCCTGATCTTTCCCCATTACATATGATGCTTATTGATGGTTTTAAATAGATGCTACTGATTATTTCTATACTCTCAAGCGTTTTTAATAGAAATGAATGTTGGATTTTATCAAATGCTTTTTGGGTTTGGGTATCAGTACCATGTCTGTGTCATAAAAGGAATTTGGTAGGACTCCATCATTCCCTATTTTTCAAATAGTTTATATAACATTGGAGCTAATTGTTCTTTGAATGTTTGGTAGAATTCACCTGTGAATCCATCTGGTCCTGGAGATTTTTTCTTAGGAAGTTGATTAATAGCTTGTTCTATTTCTTTTTCTGAAATGGGACTATTTAAGCAATTTGCTTCCTCCTCTGTTAACCTGGAAAGCCTATGTTTTTGGAGGTAGTCATCCATTTCATTTAGGTTATCAAATTTATTAGCATAAAGTTGGGCAAAGTAACTCCTTATTATTTCTCTAATTTCCTCCTCATTTTCATTTTTAAGACTAACATTTTGATTTTCCTCTCTCCTTTTTCTAATCAGATTTACCAAAGGTTTATCTATTTTATTGGTTTTTTCATAAAACCAACTCTTAGTTTTATTTATTAGTTAAATAGTATTTTTACTTTGAATATTATTAATTTCTCCTTTTAATTTTAGAATTTCAAGTTTAGTATTTGATTGGGGGTTTTTAGTTTGGTCTTTTTCTAGCTTTTTAAGTTGCAAGCCCAATTCATTGATCTTTTCTTTCTCTATTTTCTTCAAGTAAGTCTCTAAAGATATACAATTTCCCCTTATTACCACTTTAGCTGCATCCCACAAATTTTGGTATGATGTCTCATCATTGTCATTATCTTGAGTGAAATTATTGTGTCTATAATTTGCTATTTCACCCAATCATTCTTTAAGATGAGATTATTTAGTTTTCAATTACTTTTTGATCTATTTACCCTTAACTTTTTTGTTGAATGTAGTTTTTATTGCACTGTGATCTGAAAAGAAAACTTTTACTATTTCTGCCTTCCTGCATTTAATTTTGAGATCTTTATGTCCTAATATATGGTCAATTTTTGTGTAGGTTCCATGAACTGCTGAGAAGAAAGTATATTTCTTTCTGTTACCATTTAGTTTTTTCCAAAGATCTATCATACCTAATTTTCCTAATATTCGACTTACCTCTTTAATGTCTTTCTTATTTGTTTTGTGGTTTGATTTATCTAATTCTGAGAATGCAAGGTTGCGAATTCCTACTATTATAATTTTGTTGTCTATTTCTTCTTGCAACTCTCTTAACTTCTCCTTTAGGAAGTTAGATGCTCTCCCACTTCGTGCATATATATTTAGTATTGAAATTGCTTCATTGTCTATGCTACCCTTTAGCAAGATATAGTTTCCTTCTTATCTCTTTTGATAAGGTCAATTTTTGCTTTTGTTTGATCTGAGATAAATGTAAAGTTCTGTTGTCTCTAGAAACTGCCACTTGCTCTCTGGGAGGAGATCTGCTGTCTCAACTCAATCTCTCGGCGGCCAACTCTGACCTAGAGTTGAGACTTCTCTCCCTTGCTCAATGTTGCTTCTTTTATCCTCCCAGAGAATGGGCATGGAATAACTCAGGGGCTTCTGGGAAAAATATTTCAACCAATGAACTTGCTCCTCCTAAGCATGCAAGCTCCTCCCCAGAAGTTGAAAGGGGTAAAACTGCCCTTAAAGGCCAGAACTAGAGAATTGTTAAGTACCGACTTAGCACTTAGTAAGAACCTAATATCTCATTATCTCATTAGCACTTAGTAAGAACCTAACAGATAAGGATGGCTAACCCTGCTTTTTTGACTTCACTTGAAGCAGCTTTTTACCTTTACTATGTATGCATCTCCCTGCTTTGAATGTGTTTCCTGTAAACAACATATTGTAGGGTTCTGACTTTTGATCCAGTCTGCTATCCGTCTCCGTTTAATGAGAGAGTTTATCCCATTCACATTTACAGTTAAAATTACTAATTCTGTATTTTCTGCCATCATATTATCCCCAGATTATGCTTTTTCCCCTTATCCCCCTGAACTCCTTCCCCAGTATTAAACTTATAAGCCCCACTTGCTTCATGCAGCTCTCCCACTTTAGTATCCCTCTCTCCTCCCTTAAAATCCCTTTCACTTTCTTGTTCCCTTTCTTTATCATTCTTTTCCTTTTCCCTTTTCCTTTCCCCATTTTTAATGAGGTGAGAAAGAATTTTCTGTAAAGCAATATGTCAATTATTTTCTCTTTGAGCCAATTCTGATGAGAGTAAGACTCACACAATGTTCCTCCCCCTTTCTAAATTCCCTCAGATCTGATAGGTTTTCTTTGCCTCTTTGTGGGATATAGTTTCCCTCTTTTTATCTCCCCTTTTTCCTTTTTCTGACACTATCCCCTTTCCATTTCTACTTCCCCCTTTTTTGTTATACCATTAAAATCAAATTATACATGTAGTCTTAATGTATATCTACAACAGAAATACAGTTTTCAAGAGTTCCTTTTACCTTTTTCTGCTTCTCTTGAGTCCTATGATTCAAGATCAAATTTTTTGTTTAGATCTGGTTTTTTCCTTAGAAACATATGGAATTCATCTATTTCATTAAATGTTCATCTTCTTCCATGGAAGAAAATGCTAAACTTAGCTGGGTAGTTTATTCTTGGCTGTATTCCAAGTTCTTTTGCTTTTCAGATTATCAGATTCCAGGTCCTTCGATCCTTTAATGTAGAGGCAGCCAGATCTTGAGTGACCCTTATTGTGGCACGTTGGTATTTGAATTGTTTTTTCCTGGCTACTTGTAACATTTTTTCCTTAGTCTGATAGTTCTGAAATTTGGCCACAATGTTCCATGGAGATTTTTTTAGGGTCTTTTTCAGAAGGTGTTTGATGAATTCTTTCAATGCCTATTTTACTTTCTGGTTTTATTACCTCTGGGCAGTTCTTTTTGATGATTTCCTGTAAAATAGTATGTAGGCTGTTTTTTTCATCATAATTTTTGGGAAGTCCAATAATCCTCAGATTGTCTCTTTTAGATCTATTTCCCAGGTATGTCATTTTGGCTAGTAGATAGTTGACATTTTTCTCCAGATTTTCATTTTTTTTTTGGTTTTGTTTGACTGATTCTTGGTGTCTCAATGAATCACTCATTTCTATTTGTTCAGTTCTGATTTTTAATAAGTTATTTTCTTCATTAGCTTTTTTTTTTACTTTTTGTATGTGTCCAATTGAGTTTTTAAATGAGTTGTTTTACTCTATGGAATTTTTTTCCATTTCACTAAATTTGTTTTTTAGTGAGTTATTTTCTTTTTCCAGTTCATAAATCCTACTTTCTTGGGAATTCTTTATCTTTTCCAATTCACAGATCCTACTTTCTTGTGATTTCTTTACCTTTTCCAATTCCCTAATTCTGTTTCCCTGCACTTCCTGTGAATTCTTTACCTTTTCCAATTCACATTTCAGGACATTGTTATTCTCTTGCATAGCTTCTCTTTCCTTTCCCCATTTTCCCTCTAATTCTCTTTTTAGATTTTTAATAGTCTCTTCTAGGAGAGTGTTATTTGGGGTATTGTCTGGAGGCTGTCTGCTGTTAGTCTCCTCAGGGTTGGAAACCCGCTCTTTTTCTGCATAGAAGCTGTCAATCATTTTCTTCACTTTTTTACTCATTTTTTTTAAGCCTTCAGAGTCTGCCTTCAGTGCAAGGAGGGTACCAGCTTCCTCTGCAGTGCAAGGATGGGTTTATGAACAGTATCTGTCCTCTCAATGGGCTGCAAGGAATGGCTGAGCTGTGGGAGGGTTCTGGGAAGGATGTGAGTGCGTCTGGATATTACCTGTGAGGAGCCTCACTGTGAGGATTAGTGACCGCCTTGGGGCTAGAGGTTAAGGAGCAAAGGTATCACTGCCTGCCCCCTCCTCCCAACAAACACGGGCTTTGAGTATTAGCAGTCATCCTCACCACACTGGAAGTGTCTCTGCCTGGGGAACACAGTCAAGCTGGGGAAATTCCACTACCCCAGGCCGAGCTCCTCACTGTGTAGATGAGAGGCTGCCCTGGGCTGTGCCCCTGCTGTGTGTGAGTGCCCCCCCCCCCAACACAAGCCCCTCCCTCGAGAATGTGTTATGGTCTACACTGAATCACTTCCTGTCCTGGGTGTGCACAGCCAGATCCTGTCAGGCTCTGGCATCCCTCAGAGCACCCATTACCCTGGGCTCCAACTTCTCTGCTGGTCTACTACTCTACCACTGAAGCAAAGCCATCAGGCTATGGCAGAGAGCTCTATGTAAATCTTCCAACCACAGAGGCTACCCCGCTCCCATTTCTATCCCTGCTTTGTGTTGGTCTACTCCCACCACCTCAGGTCAAACACTTTTCTGGAGATATTCCAGATTCTCTTCTGCTGGTAAATTTTTGTACTTCCAAACTTTGTGGGTTTTACCAGTCAAGTGCTGTTTTTGAGGCTGAATTAAATAGTTAAATAAATATAAAGGGAATGAGAGAGTTTACAAAGTTCCATCTGGCTTCTCCGCCATCTTGGTTCCGCCAATTTTTAACTTTTAATGCTTATATAGGAGATGAGGACCTCTTTAATTCACATCTATAGAAATAGTCATGAACTATATTTGGAAATTTCCCAGAGTAAACTCTGGTGGGTTCCATATTTACCTGTTAATCCCCTAAATAGAAGACATTTTTTCTAGCAATGCTCAATACTTTATATGAGATAACTCCAAATATGACAGCTCCTCTGACATCCTCTTGTTGGGAAGAAGGATCCTAATTGGCAAAACCATACAGCCTGTGGCAACTTCCTAAAACTGACACTTGGAGAACCTGACTCTTCTTTGTGGATTACTATTGAGAGTTTGCAGGAATAAATCTAGGTTTCTAAGGATTTGGAGGGCAAGCTGGTGATTTCTGAAAGGAAAAAAAATCTCCTTTAATTCATCTGCCTTGAAGGGTGAAGATACCAGCCTTAAGACCTAATTCATGAAGAATGCCTTCTCCTTACGTGGAAGGAAATGTTTCCCATTAAGGTTGAAAGGCACATGATCAAGAGAATTTAACTGGGATTAGTAATTGCTTTTGTTGCATTGTTTCAATTGTCTGAGTCTTATGACCCCACTTGAATTTTTCTTGGTAAAGATACTGGAATGATTTGCCATTTCTTTTCCAGCTCTTTTTACAGATGAGGAAACTGAGAAACAGGGTGAAGTCACTTGCCCCAGTCACCCAGCTAATTAAGTATCTGTCAGATTTGAACTCAAGACTCTTTGTGACCCCATTTGGGCTTTTCTTGGCAAAGGTACTAGACTGGTTTGCCATTTCCTTCTCTAATTCTTTTTACAGATGAGGAAACTGAGGCAAATCACTTGAGCAGGGTAAGTAGAGTTAGTAAGTGTCTGAAGCCACATTTGAACTCAGGACTCTTTGTAACTCTATTTGGGATTTTCTTGGTAAAGATATTGGAGTGATTTATTTCCTTCTCTAGTTCATTTCTCTAGGCAAACAGGGTAAAGTGACTTGTCCATGGTCATACAGTTAGTAAGTGGGTCTGATGATACTGATGAGTGATAATAATCACCATCTATCTATTGTCTTAAGTTTTAGTTATCTTATTTGATCCTGATAAAAATCATGGGAGGTAGGTGCTTTAATTATATCTGTTTCATAGATGAGAGATTAAGTAAATTGCACAAGGTCACACAGAAATAGTAATTAGGAAGTAATGTTAAGAATCCATTTCCCTCCAAAAATCGGGATAGAGAAAAAAGGGAGAGTCTGAAATTGTTATTTAATAATGTGAGAGAATTTCCAGTATGGAAGCTTCTTCCACCCATGACGATCAACAACCCCTCTATACGCTACAATGCACAGAGCATTTAAGTGACTTGCTTGGCAAATTATTAGTATATAGTAGGTACTTAATATAGGTTTATTGATTGACTGGTTGATCATAGTTACATAGATTGGATGTGTCAGAGATAGTACTCCAACCCAGGTTTTTCTGATTGCAAGGCCAGCCTTCTCTCTACTCTGCAATACTGTTTCTCTTTCTGTGTGAATGTGAGCACAGCCATACGTTCAGTCATGATTGGCTGCTGGTCCTGAATAGCACTCGGGATATGACAGCCAATTCTTCTGGATCAACTTTAATTTATATTTAATGCCTTTTTCTATACACTTGCTACTTGAATATATCAGTTTCTTCTTGACTTGGCTGGCCAATTTTTCCCCATTTATCCGACCTCTTTTATTTTTTATTATTTATTTTTAAAATGGGATTTCTTGGGGGGGATTTAAAAGGAGAATTAAATATTAACAAAGTATAAAGTGTACTTCAGAGTCATGCAAATGAATTAATTCCTGGGCTACTGAGATAGGATTGAGACTGAGTGTCCCCCTGTAGGATTTGTAATGAAGAGACCTTGCTAGCACAGCTTGGTAAGTAGCTGGAGTGAGCGTCTGAAATTCATGTGAATTCTGGGATGGCTGTTGGGAAGGTCTTCCTATCTCCCTTTCTCTCCAGATATCTACCCAATCCCACTTCTGTGAAATTCCAAATTAGAGCTTCATTCGTCTTCAGATTTTCTACTTGGATAAATTAGAAATCTTGAAAGGACATTTAGATCTTGAACTGGAAGGCCAATTTAATTCAACCCTTCAATTTACAAATGAGGAAATGGAGACTTAGTGACAAGTAGGATATATCAGCATGAGGTGATGAGGGCCTGGACAGCATCAGAGGAGAGGAGATGGAGTGTGTAGATGGGGATTTTTGCCAATTTTCTTGGCAAGTGATTGAATATGGAGAGAGAGCATGCACATGTGTGTGTGTGTGTGAGAGAGAGGGAGAGAAAAAGAGAGGCAGGGAGAGGGAGACAGAGAAAGAAGAAGAGGGAGAGAGAAGGAGAGGGAAAGAGAGAAGGAGAGAGAGAGAGAGGAAGAGAGAGATAAGAGAGACAGTAGGAGAGTGAGAGATGAGAGACAGTAGGAGAGAGAGATGGAGAGAGGGAGAGAAAAAGAGAGAGAGGGAGAGAGGGAGACAGAGAAAGAGGGAGAGAGAGAAGGAGAGAGAGAGGAAGGGGAGATGGAGAGAGGGAGAAGGAGGGGGAAAGAGAGAGATAGGGAGAGAGAGAGGGGGGAGAGGGAAGAGAGAAAAAGGGGGAGAGGGAAGAGAGAGAGAGGGAGGAGAGGGAAGAGGGAGAGAGAGAGGGAGAAAGGGAGAGAGGGAGGGAAGAGGGAGAGAGGGAGGGAAGAGGGAGAGAGGGAGGGAAGAGGGAGAGAGGGAGGGAAGAGGGAGAGAGGGAGGGAAGAGGGAGAGAGGGAGGGAAGAGGGAGAGAGGGAGGGAAGAGGGAGAGAGGGAGGGAAGAGGGAGAGAGGGAGGGAAGAGGGAGAGAGGGAGGGAAGAGGGAGAGAGGGAGGGAAGAGGGAGAGAGGGAGGGAGAGAGGGAGAGAGGGAGGGAAGAGGGAGAGAGGGAGGGAGGAAGGGAAGAGAGGGAGAGAGGAAGGGAAGAGAGGGAGAGAGGAAGGGAAGAGAGGGAGAGAGGAAGGGAAGAGGGAGAGAGAAGGAGAAAGAGAGGGAGAGAGAAGGAGGGAGAGAGGGAGAGAGAAGGAGGGAGAGAGGAGAAAAAAAAGGTAAGAGGAGGTAGAGGGAGAGAGGGGGGGAGGGAGAAGGAGGGGAAAGGAAGAAGAAGAGAGAAGGAGAGGGAAAGGGAGAGAGAGGGAGGATGGTACAAAGACAGAAACAGACAGACACCTAGAGAGACAAAGACAGAGGGAGAGACAGAGAGAGCAATTCTGTACAATAAAGTTAACTCCAGGAAATGCAGATCAGCAGCTAAGTTTCCAAAGATAAAAGTGAGACCGTTCCTGCCTTCAATGTGCATATAGTCTATTGAGAGAGACAATATTCACAAGTGCCTATGTGTATGTATATATGTATATGTATACACCCATACAACATGTATGAAATTAATATGAAGTAATTGGGGGGATGACCTTAGCATCTAACAGGATCAGGAAAACAGAAAGTTTACTGATATTTGAAGGAAGCTGGGAACTCTAAGAGGAATCAACATCCTACATCTCAACCTTCTCATTTTACAGATGGGGAAACTGAGGCCTTGAGTCATGATAGTCAACCTCAGAGGCAGGATCTCAATTTAGGTCTTATGACTCTAGAATTGGGTTCTTTCCATTATACCACGTTGCTTCCCCTAAAGGCAGAAGTCAAGAGAATGACAATATCTCGAGGACAGACTGTGCAAAGATGTGGAGATGGGAGAGCAATGTTTCGTGTGAGGAACAACAAAAAAGACAATTTAATTGGCTAGACCGTGTGATTATGACTTTTGATTCTCCTTTGTATGTGTGTGTGTGTATGTGTGTATGAATTCTCTTTTTTTTTGCCTTCCTCTTCTCTTCTTGCCGCACACTGAGAAAAAGAGCAAAACAAAACCCCAAAATGTATAATGAAGTAAAACAACATATATATGTTTGGACATATATATCCACACATATATGTAATAATATAGCATTTCAACACAAATAGAGATGGGATATTTAAGGATGGTTGGATATTGACTTAGAAAACCATATTATTGACATTATCCATATTCTAGGATATTTTAAATTATTTTGTTAAATATTTCCCAATTACATTTTAACCCACTTTTGGCCACTCTTGGGAATGTTGTCTTGGGGGCTCAGGGATGGGTGTTGCACCCCTCTAAAATGAATCCAAGAATCTCAGGTTCTTATCTCTCTTTTGTATTCAATAAAACGGATGTTCTTTTCCTTTCTCATTACACTGCAGTGAAGAGAAAAGGTGGGGAAAGGAAGGCATTCATTGCTGGGAAATCAAGATTTTATTGCTCATTTTTCCCCTTGCCAATTTTTTTTTTGGAAAGTAGGGTGATGATAAAGATGATAGAGTTAGTAAGAAAGCCTTTGAGAATGAGCTGTATTACTGAAAACACGGAATTTAATTCAGATGGATAATGGCATCTAAGTGGCCGGCTTTTCCTTCTGTAATTGAGATACACCTACTGAGCCCAAAGCCCAGGGATCTCTCTCCCTGACTGTGCCAGGTGAATTATGCCAAAGCCTGCCTGCCCTCCCCAGTGTTTTCTTCCATCAATTAGTTGCTACTGTTTACAGCCACTGTTTTCATTTGGGGAGATGGAAGACAAACAGTGAGGGAGGAGGTGCTATTCTCTTGTTAATGTCTGATCACCTGCAAGGACCTAAACTCCCTGAAACTTTTGGGGGGCGATAGGAGTCTGGCTTCTCTTCTATCATGTCACTCACTGTGCCCGGGGGCGGGGGTGGGGAGGAGACACTATGATCATTTTTGCCATGTCGGCAGGCTTTCCCAGAGTATTTTGGGTCACTAGTCAGGGCATTTATTTGGCAAGACCTACATTTTATCTGAATTATCTTTTCTTGATCTAGGTACTCTCATCCATTTGGCAGGCACACATATGTCAAGCCCTGCATCTCCCTGAAGAGAATCTCAGCTTCTGTGAGTTGCTGGAGCATGAAAAGTCCATCTAATTCAACCCATTCGATCCTCTTCCCAACATCGGCCAGCTACTGCCTAAAGTCCACCTCGAATGAGGAAGATTCCACCACCTTGAGTGAGGAAGATCCCATGATCTCCAGTGAGGAAGAACCCATGACCTCTAGTGAGGAAGAACCCATGACCTCCAGTGAGGAAGAATCCATGACCTCCAGTGAGGAAGAATCCACGACCTCCAGTGAGGAAGAATCCACGACCTCCAGTGAGGAAGAATCCACGACCTTCAGTGAGGAAGAATCCACGACCTTCAGTGAGGAAGAATCCACGACCTCCAGTGAGGAAGAATCCACGACCTCCAGTGAGGAAGAATCCACGACCTCCAGTGAGGAAGAATCCACGACCTCCAGTGAGGAAGAATCCACGACCTCCAGTGAGGAAGAATCCACGACCTCCAGTGAGGAAGAATCCACGACCTCCAGTGAGGAAGAATCCACGACCTCTAATGAAGAAGACTCTATGATATCCCAAGAAAGTCTCATCCAGTTTTGGACAGTCTTAATTAAGAACTAAGAAGTTTTTCTGACATCAGGCTCAAATTGATCTCTTTTCAATGACCAACTTTTAACTCTAATTCTGTCCTCAGGAACCAAAAAGAACATTTCTAATGTCTCTTCCAGGTTCATTTGAAAAACCTTCAAATACTTGAAGAGAGTCAGTCTTCTCTTCTCTAGACTCCCTGCTTCCTCATCATTGCTTGGTTTTATTCAATTTTATTTATTTTCAGGGATGCATTCTCTCTGTTTCTATCACTCCTCTCCTCTCTCTGAGAAACCAATAAAAACAAAACTGTAAAAAATGTAGAGTGAAGTAAAACAGATTCCTGCACTAGTTGTCTCTCTGTCTCTGCCTCTCTTTCTATGTCTGTCTCTGTCTCCATCTGTCTGTTTTCTCTCTTCTCTCTATTTCTCTATCTCTCTCTTTCCTATATCTCTTATCTCTTTCTCTTTGTCTCTGTTCCTCCTCTCTCATTTCTCTCTCCTCTATTTTTCTTCTCTCTCTGTGTCTCCTTTTCTTTGTACAAGTGGTGTTCCTTACCCAGAATGCACTCTTTTACCCCATTTTTAGAATCCCTAGATACTTTTAAGTCTAAGTTGGTACCATCTTGTACACAAGTTCTTGCCTGATCTCCCCATCCCTGTTATTTGCATTCTCTCCCCCTTGAATCCACTCTGAATGCCCTCTGTCTCTTCAAGATGCACTCAGATGGCATGAACTGGGATTTGTCATCATCCTGTGGATATTCTCAAGCTTATCAGCATCCTCCCTAAAATACAGTGCCCAGCACAACATTGCAGATGGCTGGTACAGTGAAAACAAGGCTGGATTTTGAGACAAAGGACCTCAGTGTGAATTTCATTTCTGCCACTTAATGCCAGTATGATCTTGGGCAAATCACATCCTTTTCTGGGCTCAGTTTCCATAATGTGGGATGAAGGGGTTTTGACTAAATCAGTAATTTTCAAAATCTTTGGCTTTTGGACTAGTCTTAAATTTTTTTTGAAATATTAATAAAGAATTATTTCTTCTTCCCCCAGGAACTTTTATTTATGTGAATTAACATCTATCAATAATACTTTGTTTAGTTGTTTTAAAAATTGTGTCTGACTCTTCATGACCCCATTTAGGGTTTTCTTGGTAGAGATACTGGAGTAATTTGTCATTTCCTTCTCCAATTCATTTTACAAATGAAGAATCTGAGGCACATAGGGTAAAGTGACTTGTCTAGGCTCACACAACTAGGAAGTGTCTGAGGCCAGATTTGAACTCTTGTCTTCCTGATTCCAGGTCTATTCACTATGACACCTACCTGTCCCTATTTATATTTGCCATTTTAGAAATTAAAATGTCATAGTATAATGATGAAAATAATTTTGATCTCTAAGAAATCCTGTAAGGGTCTCAGGGTTTTCCAGGGCCCCTAGATCATACTCTAAAATTCCTCCCAGTTTTAAAATTATATTCTTTTGTGTACCTATGACTAAATGACCTCAAAGCTTCCTTCCTTCTATTCCTAAAATCTAGGGTTCTATGATTCTCTAAAGATGTGGTCTTGAGGGGCTGGAGGGAAGGAAATAAGCACTTATTAAATTCCTACTATTTTCCAGACATTGTGTTCAAGTGTTTTACAAACATTATCTCATTTGACATTAAACTATATCCCAGTAGGGCAGAATGTGGTGGATTAAGCACTTTCTTTTCTGGAGGTTGTGCCTCTTAATGCAGTCTACCACTGCATTAGTACTCTGGAGGTCTGCAGTATCACCATTTAGTTGCTCATTGTATGATCTCTCCTTTAGAAAGTCTGGGAATATTATTGAGGTGTCAATATTATTGGATGGTTGTTCATCAGGACATGAGCTAGATTCTGGAGAATGGGACTTAAGACTTCTGCTTCAACACCACAGAATAAGGTGTGACTGACTGTTCTATATCTCAGAATGGGAATTTGCAGTTAGAGACTCCAAGGAGGAGAAGGGCTGGGAATGATCTCATGGCCATAAACATCTTCTATAATCTTTGGAAAGCTACCTTGCTGAGCTTCCAGCTGTTCTGCAACATGATATGATGTAGTGCCTCAGGTCATCCCATGTTCCCTGGCACACTATTCATTGGTTGCTATGTAGGGCCATTGTGTTTTTATTTGGGGGAATTAAACATCAATTGCAAAAAATAGGATCATTGATTAAAATCCTTGGAGACCATTGGATCCAACCCCTTCTTTGTACAAATAAGGAAACTGAGTCCCAGTTAAATGAAGTGACTCACTAGATCTCAAATTGGAACCTAGGTGCTTTGCCTCCAAATTCGTCACTCTTTCCATTGTTTCTTAGGAAATGAGCAACAAAAGATTTGGGTTAAATCCTGATTCAACCAATGAAGAGCTGTGTGATCCAGGTCAAGTAAATTTTCTCCTAAACATCAATTTCTCTATCTATAAAATGCAGAGGTCAATTAGACCATATATATATTTCCAGCACTGAGAATCAATGATTTTATTATTAGATGGATATGACCATATGCAGCCAGGTGCATTCTGCGAATTACACATTCAGAGATACAATTGGAATAGGGAGTTAGTCCCATATGGGAAGATTATTATATGATTTTAATTTGTTTAGGGCTTATGCTCTCATGTTCCCCTCTCCACGTCTGGCACAGGAGTCACTAGATCAAAAATATACTCTGCATTAGGAGAATTGCAGCTTTTGGGATGGAAAACACCTTAAAGGATACCCAATTCAACTTATTTTTAGAATTTTACAATTCATTTTACAATTTATTTTTTTTTTACAATTCATTTACAATTTATTTTATAAATTTTATAAATATACAAATACAAGAAACTGAGGCCCAGAGAGGTTGACTAAACAACCTAGGGTTTTATAGATTAATGAATATTTGTGGAACTGGGAATTAAACCTTGGTTTTTTGACTCATTTTTTCATTTCAACATGTTGCCTGTTCACATGTGAGGATGAGTACACTAAGAAACCAGTGCATTCTCAATTGCTCCTCAGCAAGAAGGGAATAAAGAGTCCCAGAAATCTGGTGAGTTTTCATGCTGACTTGAGATAACCTTGATAGCTTCTTTTTATTAAATTTAATATCTTTGATCAATCACAATAAGACCAGAGGAGATGAATTGCTTGAGTGTGGCTTTGCATTGTGGAGTTCAGAGTGATTGTTATGTTACTCTCTCAGGATGTACCATTGTTGTTGTGCCTGGGATACCAAAATCTTTATTTATTGGTATTTCAAAGGAAACAAATTCTCCATTGTTACTCTAGCAGTTCATGTCATCTCATCTTCTGCCAAGGTTTTTGAACAAAGGAAATCTGACACTCCTTAGCACAAACTAATTATCCTGAGCCAATGGAAATCAGCATTTGGACAGTGGGCAGTTTCTGGGCCAGGTTTGCCCCTGGCAGTTCCTCTGTGCTGCTGCTAGAGATTGGCTGGCAGCAAAACATCAGCTGGCATGGCCTAAATGCCAAGTATTTGCCACAACTGGACACCTGACATCTGTCATGATCACCGATATTTTTGTGCCACTTTTGGGTTTGCAAAGTATTTTATGTTATTACCTCATTTGATGCTCACAACACTGTGAAGTTCTGTAGATGATGCAATTATTGTCAGTCCTTTCAGTCATGTCTGCCTCTTCCTCTTGGCAGAGATGTGGAGGGATTGGCCATTTCCTTCTCCAACTCATTTTACAGATGAAGGAACTGAGGCAAACAAGGAGCAGTTTTTGTCCAGGTTCACACAGTTAGGAAGTGTCTGAGGCTGGATTTGAACTCATGAAGAGGAGTCTTCCTGACTCTAGATCCTGCACTCTATCCACAATGCCATCTGGCTGACTTGTGAGTAGTATTTTTTTCCAAGTGAGAAAACTGAGGTTCAGAGAGATGAAGCAGGTTGTCTAAGACCATCCAGGGAAGAAGTGGCAGGGCTGAGAACTGAAGCTATTTTTTTTTATTAAAAATTTAATTTTTATTTTATTTTATAATTATAGCTTTTTTTTTGACAGTAACATATGCATGGGTAATTTTTTACATTATCCCTTGCACTTGCTTCTGTTCAGATTTTTTCCCTTCCTCCCCCAACCCCCTCCCCCAGATGGCAGGCAGTCTTATACATGTTAAATATATTACAGTATATTCTAGATACAATATATGTGTGTAGAACCGAATTTCTTGTTGCACAGGAAGAATTGGATTCAGAAGGTAAAAATAAGTTTACACTCATTTCCCAGTGTTCCTTTTCTGGATGTAGCTGATTCTGTCCATCATTAATCAACTGGAAGTGAGTTGGCTCTTCTTTATGTTGAAGATATCCACTTCCATCAGAATACATCCTCTTACAGTATCATTGTTGAAGTGTATAATGATCTTCTGGTTCTGCTTGTTTCACTCAGCATCAGTTGATGTAAGTCTCTCCAAGCCTCTCTGTATTTCTCCTGTTGGTCATTTCTTACAGAACAATAATATTCCATAACATTCATATACCATAATTTACCCAACCATTCTCCAATGGATGGACATCCATTCATCTTCCAGCTTCTAGCCACTATGAAAAGGGCTGCCACAAACATTTTGGCACATACAGGTCCCTTTCCCTTCTTTAGTAGTTCCTTGGGGTATAAGCCCAGTAGTAGTATGGCTGGGTCAAAGGGTATGCACATTTTGATAACTTTTTGGGCACAATTCCAGATTGCTCTCCAGAATGGTTGGATTCTTTCACAACTCCATCAACAATGCAGACTGAAGCTATTTTTGAACAAAAAAATCTTGGGCTGAGGATTTCTCAGACTAGCATTTAAAGCCCTTCACAGCTGGACACTCACCTATCACTTCAGTCTCATTTTATTTTATTCTCTATTTTATTCACTGGCTGTGCCCTGTGCATAACATCCTATTTTCCATTTCCTTGTGTTTTCATAAATGGCATTTCCTAACTGTAATGTCCTCCTTGTCTTCGACTCTGTCCCTATCCCTGTCCCTCTCTCTCCTTTCCTCCCTCCCTTTCTTTTTTTCCTCTCCCTCCTTCCATTTTTTTCTTTCCTTCCCTCTCTCTCTCTCTCTCTCTCTCTCTCTCTCTCTCTCTCTCTCTCTCTCTCTCTCTCTCTCTCTCTCTCTCTCTCTCATATTTTTTCCATTGTTTCTTAGAAGATGAGCAACAAGGAGCAGCTAGGTGGTGCAATGGATAGACCACCAGCTCTAAAGTCAAGAGGACCTGAGTTCAAATTTGACCTCAGACACTTAACATGTCCCAACTGAGTGCCCCTGGGCAAGTCACAACCCCAGTTACTTCAGGAAAAAAAAGAAAATGAGCAACAAAAATTTGGGTTAAGTCCTGATTCAACCAAAGAAGAGCTGTGTGATCAAGGTCAAGCTAATTTTCTCCTAAACATAAGTTTTCTCATTAATAAAATACAGAAGATTGATTAGACAATATATAATTTCTCTTTCCCCCCCTTTCCCCTTTCTCTCCCTCTTTCCCTCTCTTTCTTTTTCTTCTCCCTTTCTTTCTCTCCCTCCATATCCCCTCTCTCTTTACACACACACACACACATACACACACACACATACACATATGTAAAGGGCTAGAACTGAGCAAATGCATTTGGATAATGGAGCACATGAGACTAATTGCCAATTGGATGATTCTCTATTAACTTGTTTGAAGGTTGACCCTCCCCAGCTGTTCTGTGCTGACTTGATTGGTTGGACAAAGAGGGGGAAGTGACGTGTGTGGGGAGATTGGAGGAGGAAAGTGAGGCACTCTCTCTAGTGGCGGTTGAGAGAGGGAGGTGGTATGGAGATTACTAGACTAATCCCCTGACAGTGACCTCAAGAGACCAAAAATAAAGACTTTTGGTGATCCTGACTCCGGCTGATTTCTGGGAAGACAGAGTTCCAGCATTTGGCGCCCAACGTGGGGCAGGCACCCTACCTTCACTGAAGTTCTCCAGTGACCAGGAGATTAGGTGAGTATTTTAATAGACAAATAAGGAACTTACCTTGTTAAGGGCTAAACCAGCAGTCTCTCATAGCTGAAATGGGGTAGATGTTAACGATAAACATTTTCTAGACCTCAGCCGACCCAGCTCCAGCCCCACCCAGCAGTGGTGCTATAGAGAGTATAATTAAGATAATTGAGGAGAAGAGTTTACTTGTATCCTGGCTATCTATCTATCTATCTATCTATCTATCTATCTATCTATATACACAGATATAGATATACATATATATATATACACAGATATATAGATATAGATATATATATATATACAGATATATATATAGATATATAGTATAGATATATAGATACAGATATCTATATCTATATATAGATACAGATATCTATATCTATATCTATATATAGATACAGATATCTATATATATAGATACAGATATCTATATATATAGATACAGATCTCTCTCTCTCTCTCTCTCTCTCTCTCTCTCTCTCTCTATATATATATATATATATATATATATATATATATATATATATATATGTATGTATCTCTCCCCCCACCTCTACCTCTCTCTTTTTCTGTCTTTGTCCATCTTTCTGCCTCCCTTAGAAACAATTTTATATTAATTCCCAAGACATAAACATCTTGAGGGCAGTAACTATTGAATCTTGTATCTCTAGCATCTATCAGAATACAATGTGCATAAAAGAATAACACACACATATAGTAATTCAATTGTTGACTTAAATTGGGTTATGTTGTTTTGTCATATACCTATAGATCAAAGTATTTACAAACTAACCACCTATTGGTAGATTGATTAATTTCTTTCAGATGGCCTCTTACTTGCTACTGAGGAGAACTTGCTGAAATTGGGAAGGAACGTCTTGCATTGATTCTGGGAGGACAAAGGCACACATCTCATTTGTATTGTTTTGGTCTCTTGGGGTTGAAATGAGAATAAATCACCTCTTATGGACTTTTGAGGATAGCTTAGAATCTTCTTGGATTGTTGGATGAGGAATACTCATTCATTCCTGGTACAAAATGGTGAAAAACACCTGACCTTCTTCTGGAAAAATAAGGATGGAGGAGCCCCTTATTTTCCCCTTCCATGGCTCCCACCCTAGCCCAGGCCCTCTAACTTTTACTCTATACTGGTATAATAGTCCTGATCCATAGTTTTCCTGACTTTAATCTCTCTTCCTTCCAATCCACATTGCATGACGTGAATCTTTCTAAAATAGCATATTTATCATGCCAAATCTTCTCATGTTTGAGAACATACAGGGGTTTCCCACGTGCCTATTAGATCAAGTATAAACTCCTCTACCAGAGTCTCAAGACTTGTATCCTTTTATTTATATCTCACAATATTCTCATTCTTGCCTCCATATACCATTTTTTCCTTATCATCATTCCTTAGTTTGTGTTTGATCTATATCTGGCCACTGGACCCAGCTGGCTCTGGAAGGGAAAATGAGGCAGGTGACCTTGCATAGCTCTCTCTCACTCAAATCCTATTCACTTGCATGTCATGGTATCACCTCTGTGATGTCATGATCCTTTTGGAGAATAAAGGACAAAGCAAAACTATTCCCCTAATCTGGTCACCTTCCCTTTTTCCCCTCTTATCCAGAGCCTACCAATTTTTCAAGGTCCAATTCATGTGCATTTTCTTCCATGAAATCTTCCCTATGTACCATCTCTTTTCATTTAAAATTTTTCATTTTATTTTTTATTTATGAAATAAAATAAGCATTTCTATAACATAGTAGAATAAAAAGATTACAAATCAAATTGCAAATCTATTATGTCCAACTTTCTATTCCTTTTAAATATAAATAAGTTGTCATGTAAATGTCTTTGTCTTCTTTTTTCCTTCCTCCCCACCTTAGAGGTGGCTACCATTAGACATAGACATATATACATGTATGATGTAAAATCATTCTCTATATATTTTATTTTGTTTTTGTTTTATGTGGCAACTGAGGTTAAGGGATTTGTTTGGGATTATACCGCCAATAAGTGTTAAGTATCTGAGGCTGGATTTGAATTCAGGTCCTCCGACTCCAGGGCCAGTGCTCTATCTGCTGTGTCATCTAGCTGTTTGCCCCATACATACTTTATCTGTTTTCTCTGGATACAAATGGCATTTTCCTTCATATTTAGGTATTTATAACAGTCAAAATGACTTAAGCACTCCAAATTGTAAAACAGCATTGCTGCTACTGTATCCCACATTCTCTTGGTTCTGCTCATTTTGCTCTTCATTATTTCATGCAAGTTTATCCATATTCTTCTAAGATCATCAGATTTGCTATTTCTTATAGGACAGTAATATTCCATCACAATGATATATCACAACTTGTTGTTTCCAATTGATCTTTATAATTTCCATTTCTTTGCCACCTTTTTTTCTGAACCCTTATGGGAGAATTTACAAAATCACTCACTATTTGTAAATTGTTTCATTTGTCCAAGTCATGTTTTACTATTTAGGCTCTAGGGCAAGGGATATTTTTCCTCCATGTTTATCATCCACAGCACCTTGGACAGCGTTAAATACACAGTAGCTATGACTAACTGATTGAATGAATAAGTTATTTCACTTCTTGTATTGGTAATATCTAATTAATTTAGGGTGGTAAGGTACAGCATATCAGCTGGCACATTTTAGGAAGACTGTTGGTAAAATGGAGAGCAAGTGAAGGAGGATGTCCTGGATAATTAAGCCTGTGGGATCATAACACAAGATGATTTCTGGAAGGAAATAGAGGTTTAACTTAGAGACTATAAGATTTGTCAGAGGTATGGGTATAGCATAATAGCTTTCTCCAAATAACTGAAAGGCTACCCTGTAGAAGAGGGATTAACCTTGACCTTCTTAAGCTTACAGGGCAGAACATGATGCAGTGGATGAAAGTTGCAGGCAGGATGGTTTTGATCTGATAGCAGGTAAATATAAACAGTTGAGCTATCTAAAAGTGGAGTGTGGTGCCTCAGAAATCATAGGTCTCTCATCCTTGGAAGCTTTCAACTAAAGTCTGGATGACCCCTTGTCAGGTGTGCTGACAAGGTGGGGGAATGTTCCTGAATGGGTTGGGCTGGACAACCAATGGGAGGGATTATGGTATAGAAGAAGCAATTTTACTTCAAAGCTATGAAGGTCTAACTTACATGCCATTTAGCTCTGTGACCATGAACAAATCACTTAAACTCTCTGAACTTGTTTGCTCATCTATAAATTGAGGATAATACGACCTGTAGTTTCTATTTTGGCCCCCAAATTTAGCATTTATTAAATATTGTTGAAAGCTATGCTGATTCAGTGATCCATTGTTCCCTGACCTTCTCATTGATTAGTCTTTGGGAGAAGCATCACCTAGGCCTGATATTTGTCATGTAGTCAAAGGACCCACTATTTGTCTGTACCTGGAAATTGCCATGTAATTGCCACCCTGGGGAGGAACTGAAATGTAAGGGTCCAACTTTTTTTTTTTTCTTATTGATGTTGATCTCTTTGAATTGTCTTTATCTCGTTATGAAAGTTATCAATAATAGCTGGTTCCACTTTGAAGCTATCACTTATATCTCATGAGTTGCTACCTTGATATACTTATTTTTTATCTTATTTTTTTTTCTGCTGAGGCATTTGGGGTTAAGTGACTTACCCAGGGTCACTCAGCTAGGAAGTATTAAGTATGTGGGGTCTGATTTGAACTCAGGTTCTCCTGATTTCAGGGATGGTGCTCTATTTACTGTGCCACCTAGCTGCTCTTCTTGATATTCTTATTAAACTAAATTTTAATTCTCTTTTTTCTGAGTTTTGCTTTATTAATCAAGATGAAAACCCAGAATGAAGAATTTTCCTTTCAATAATATCTGCTATTTGTTTATTTACATGTTGTCTCTCCTGATATCATATATAAATATCATTGAGGATAGGAATTGCTATTTTTCTCTAAATAAATCAATAAGCCCTTACTTTGTGCCAGGCACTATAGTAAATACTGGGGTTACAAAGAAATGTAAATAGAGTCCCTGTTCTCAAGGAGGTTACATTCAAATGAGCTGGGGTGAGATGAGACATATAAATCAGTACATCCAAGATAAATGCAGATGATCTAGAAGGCATTCAGAAAAGAAGGTATTAGCAGCAGTGGGTATGGGAAAAAGCCTCTTATAAGATAAGATAGTTCAAGCACCATATCTTATAAGAGGCTTTTTATAAGATATGGTGCTTGAACTATCTTAAAAAGCCAGAAATTCTTACAGTCAGAGGTGAGGAAGGAGAACATTCAAGGCTAATATAAAGGCATGAAGACATAGAGGGAATATAGTGTGAGGGGAACAATAGATTGTTAAGGATAGTTGGATCATAGAATATCAAATAGGAATCTACATTTGATTCTGTTGGCAATAGGGAGTCAATGTTGTCTACTCAGGAGTTGACCATGATAAACACCAGGGTCTTCCTATTACCTCTCATTACCTCTGGTCAGATCCTCATGTTTAGAAAAAAATTCTTTGACAGTTGGGTGGAACATCTGTTGAAGTGGGGAGAGATGAACTGGAGAATCCAATTTGAAAAGATTATTGCAATAGCTAAAGCAAGAAATGATCAAATCCTGCACTAGATTGTGTGAGTAAAGAAAGATGTAGAGAAAAAGAAATGATGGGATTTAGCAACGGATTGTACATGTGGAGTGAGAGGGACAAAAGAATTGAGGACTTAAATGTTTGTGGACTTAAATGACTAGAAGATTTGTGGTACCCTAGACTGTTATAGTGAAGAACTGGAGAGGAGAAAAACTGGGAAGAAAAGTAATATGTTTGATTTTGTATGGTGAGTTTTAGATGGCTTTGAAATGCCATGTTTGAAACATCCAAAAGGCAGTTAGCATTATGGGTTTGGAGCCAAATTTTTTTTTCTGAGGCTGGGGTTAAGTGACTTGCTCAGGGTCACAAAGCTAGGAAGTGGTAAGTGTCTGAGACCAGATTTGAACTCTGGGCCTCCTGAATTCAAGGCTGGTACTCTATCCACTGTGCCATCTAGCTGCCCCTTGGAGCCAAATCAAGAGACCAGGGTTGGAGAAATACTCTGAGACACATCTGTGTAGAGATCACAACTGGACTCATGGGAGCTAATGAGATCACCAAGTGAAAGAATAGAGAGATAAATGAGAAGCAAGCTCAGGACAGAACACCGAGGATACCACAGTGAGTAGACATGGTGGACATGAAGATCCAGAAAAAGAGAAGTTGTCCTACACATAGAAAGAAAACCGGGAGAGAAAAGAGTCACAAAAGACAAAAGTCTTTTTCCAAAGGGGAGATACTGTTCAGGAGGAGATGGTGATTAATATTCTCAAAGGCTTCAGAAAAACCAAGAAAGATGAAAATCAGAGAGAGACCATTAGATTTGTCAGCTAAGAGATCAATGATGACTTTGGATAGACCGATTACAGTTGAATTTTGAGTTTTAAAGCCAGATTGCTGAGGGTTTAGGAGATTATAAAGAGAGCTATAGAGGCATTGATGGTAGATGGTTATTTCAAGTAGTTTTACTGAGAACAGGAGGGATATAAGGAGGGATACACAGGAGGGATAAGCAGTTTGTGGGCTCTAGTGAAAGGTTTGTTTTTTTTTTTTTTAAAGAAAGGAGATTTGGATGTATTTGTATGTAGCAAGGGGAAAAAACAACTAGGGAGAGACTGAAAATGAGACATAGGGTGGAAATGATGGTGAAGGCAGTGTGTTGGGGAAAGTGGGAGGGAATGGGATCAAATGTACATTTAGAGGCTTTGTTCTCCATATCATCATTAGAAATTGTATCAAAGAAGGAAATAGTATTGCATGATATCACCCGTGTCAGAGGTACATTTAGAGAGTTTATTCTCCAGATCATCATTAGAGATTATATCAAAGAAGACAATAGTATTGTGTGCCAGCCATCCACAGTGTCTAATGCAGTCCACGGCATATACTTGGCATTTAATAGGTGCAAGCTTGATTGGAAATACAATTCAAAAATAAAAGTTTGTCACCTTATAGAGTTTAACAGTTTATTGGAGTGAGTGGGGGTGGTAACAACACGCAAGTTGTGTGACAGTAATTTAAACAAATGTTTGTGAAGTACTGTGAAAACTTTAAAGAATGACGTTTATAGTTTTTCAGAACCAGAAAGGTCACTTCTGAATTCAGCTTTTGAATTTAATCCCCTCATTTTATTGATGAGGAAACTGAGGTACAAGTGATTTCTCTAGATTCACACAGATATCTGAGATGGGATTTGAACCCAGATCCTCTCAAGTTCAATAATTAATCTACTATACCACACTGCCCCCCCCCCAAATTAACTATCATTAGTATCATGATTTATGAGATGAGGGCCCCTCAACTCCAAGGTAAATTTATACTTCATGTTCAGATATAATCAGTACATTGTAAAGTGTGTATGTGTGTGTGTGTACAGGTATGTGATGAAGGTGTTGGGGAAAAAGTTGCAGAGAAGCATCCTTCATGGCTAATTTTCTACTCTTGGGAAGGGACTTCTGCTAAAGATCATTAGAGATGCATAAAGAAATTTTTCCTGAGTAATCCGACTCAGTAAATAGCGAGAGCTGGTTGTCAATTTCCTTCCCTATTTTTTTCTTCACTTATTTGGGTCTGGATGCCATTTACCCCATGCAGGGAGAGATGGCGGCAGGTGGTCCAAAGAAGATGGGGAGGTTGTCAGAAATTTTGCCAAGTGTCTGAGAATGGCCGAGATGGCTGGGAGGAGATGTTGTGACAAGTGTTTCTGGTCCCTCTGACACAGGCAGCATCAAAGGGAAATCCGTCACGGGCTCCTTTTTAGCAAGCATCGTGCGGCTAGCATGCATGTGCAGGGATGGCTGCCTGGCGTCTCGGAAAGCGTGTGGCTGATGGGCAGAGTGTTTAATTTAAGCAGATGCTGTGGCGGTTAACAAACCGCATGTGCGTGCTTTGTGTGACTCCCGCTTCAGCAAAGGGCCTCTCACAAGACACACTCCCTGTCTTTTATCTGCCTTGGAAACAGATGCCAGCGAAGTTTGAGAGGCAAAACTGACAACGGCTGCCCATTTGCTTGTTGGAACACCAGGGGCTCCTCAAGGTTGGTAATGAAATCCCAAATTAGTTGCTGTTTTTCTTTCTTTTTCTTCTTTTTTTTTTCCCTTTGACTTATGAAAATGTATTTCACGAGCTGTTTCCCTTCGAGGGAACTGAAATGCTGAGGGAAAACAAACAAACAAACAAACAACCTTCTGCAATTTCCAATTGTTCATGGGAAACATGTTCTGCTTTCCAAATGACAGAACCCAGAAGGCCCTTGAGAGTGGAGCAATTTTCTGTTCACTGAGCAGATTCGGTACTTGAGAAAGATGCTGCCTTGACCAAAAAACGATGATTCCATTTTTATGTCAGGGACCTGTGATCACTGATTACATGGGTCCTGTGCCCTTCATCACAGGTGGGCTCAGGAGAATAGGAAAGAGCTTGGAAAATGATTTCGACAACATGGCCATCACTGGACTCAAGAAACAGACTTTGTGCCTAAAGTACCTGATGCATTGTACAAGAGTACATGGACCTAGAGAAAAAGGCAGCCAGGTAGGCAGACTCCCCAGGGCTGGCTTGTTCTGTTATTTGATCTTAGCCAAATGGTTAAGAAAAAACAAGTCATATACCTTGATTAAAAACTGAAAAGAACTTCAGGGTCCACTGACTCCAGTTCCCTTGTTGTGGCGACCGTGTTATCACCCTGGATACCTTAGAATCAGCCGGAGTCAGGATAAGCAAAAGTCTTTATTTTTGGTCTTTAGTGGTAGAAGTAAAGAGAGTGGATGTAGGATCTCTTCGACTTTACCTCCTCTTCTCTCTTTCAGAAGTGATCCCGGCGAGTCTTCCTCCACCTCCTAGTCCTTCCCAGAATTCTCTGTATACACCAAATGATTGGGCCAGCACAGGATAGTGGGAAGGGCCATTTTCCAAGAATATTCTTATAGAGTATTGTCCAATAGGTAATTAGCCTCAAGTGCTCCATTGTCCGACCTCAGTGCATTGACTCAAGCCTTTTACACCTTGTTTTACAGGAAGAAACTGAGATATAAGAAGTTTAAATGTACATTTCCCGGGGCAGCTGGGTGGTGCAGTGAGTAGAGCACTAGCTCTGAAGTCAAGAGGACCTGAGTTCAAATCTAGTCTCAGACACTTAACACTTCCTCGCTGTGTGACCATGGGCAAGTCACTTACCCTCAATTGTCTCAGCCAAAAAAAAAAAATACATTTCCCAAGACCAAGGAAGTAGTAATGCCAGAGACAGGATTTGAATGGAGGCCTTGTGATTCCAGAGCTACTACATTCAACCAACACTGAAAAGGAAGAAGTTGGTAAAGTGCATTTGGATGAATTCAAGAGGAAAAGAACATCCATTACTTAAATACATAGACCAGACAATCCAAAAGTCCAGCTCTGGCCTGGTGACAGAGATTTCTTTAGAATCTTCAACTTTATAGAAGTAACTTTATGGAATTCAGTTTTCCCATTTGTAAAGTGAAGATGGAGAAAGCGTTCTATGATGGGAGATCTATTTTATAAGCCAGGATAGCAAAGACTACCTAGAATAAACTTTACCTTAACCAGAATCTGCTTCATGATACTCTTGACCAGCAGTCAGTTAGCCTTTATTTGCAGCCTTCCAATGTTAGGGAGCCCACAATATCTGTTCCACTTTGAATAGCTCTGAAGATTTGAAAGCTTTTCTTTGCTTTGTCTATTTGGTTTTCATCTGTTGTACCAAACTTTTCCCCTTGAGGGAAAGCAGAATACATTAATTTCCAGAAAGGAGAATGGGGAGCAATGGGTGGAAGTTAGAGACATAGGGCAAATATAAGGTTTATACCAAGAAAAAAAAAACTTTCTTGACAGAACTATCCAAAAATGAAGTGGACTTCCTTAGAGAGCAGTGAGATCTTCATTACTTGGAGGTCTAAAATGAATATTGAGTGATCTCTTGTCTGGAATATTATAGAGGAGATCCTTGAGGTCACTTCCAACCCTCTGATGCTGTTCCTGCTTCACTGTTTGTATTTTTCTATTGGAGAACTTGATTCACAGATAAGCTACTTTGGTTTTGTTTGGCATCCTGGAGTGGTATATCACTAGTCTCAGTGAGATCATTTATAAAATGCGAAATTTGGACTATCTAATTTTTCAGGCCTTATCCAGTGGCAAAATACCTGGGTCTTTGAGTGCACTACTTTGTATAGGCAAATTTATAGCCCTTTCCTGGGCGTTTAAGAATATCTTAAGAATATATGTTGTTTTGATTTATCACCATGTTGATTTCAGTTAATATTTCTCCAGAGAAGCTAAGGAAAATGGTAAAATAATGCTGCGTTCTCCAAGGAATATGCTAAATGCTTCCTTGGTTTTTATTGTTCTTCTCACATAATTTTCTGGGAGCAGAGACTACCTGGCCTCCAATGGTCAGACTTCAGAGATAATAGAATCCCAGAATCTAAGATCCTGAAATGACTTCAGAGTCCATCTGATACAATCTAGACTTGAACAAAAACATACTCTTTAAAAGCTCTGGTAAGTGATTGTTCAGGGTATACTTGAAGACCTTCAGTGAAGGAGAACCCACACTTCCACAAGAAGTCCATTTCATTTCCAGACAACTCCCATTATCAGGAAAGTTTTCCCAATATCAAGACTCAGTTGACTTCTTTGCACTATTCATCCAATGTTCCTCATTGCTGTTGTTTCATTTTTGAAGAGGACTAATGACATTATAGGGTGATATCTTGACTCGTACAGGAATTGGATTTAAGCAAAGCAGAGTTGTACAAAATTATCAGTCTCTCTCTTCCAGAACTATTGAAGTCCAGTGGAAAGGCAAAAGTTAGATGCAGTGGATGACCTTGGTTTCTTCAATGTTTGAGCAAGTTCTAAGCATTCCATATTGCCCATTTCAGCTGCCTTTCTTTTTGTTGGATCAAATTGTTCTCATCTTCCCATTCCCCTGGGGCAAGTATTCACATGCTTGGGGTAGATACCCCTTAACTCAAGAATGAGTTTGAGGTCTGGCAATTACCCTCGACCTGATGGTTTTGCTGAGATGTGGCTGCTGTGCATACTATAGCTTCTGAGAGCTGCAGGTAAGAACTAAGTGATAGGTGGACACCAAAGGTAGATGAGCTCCCCTGAAAAGGTCTTGGCAAACCCTCCTAATAAAGGTATTAGTCCTCTCTGAACACCCAGTTGTTCCCACTTCTGCTGGCTGGGCCCAAGTAGAAGTTGGAAAGGATTAGGTTACAGACTAAAATCCATGGTCTTCTGATTTTCCAATCAAAGGTATAAAGTAATTCAAATTTCGATTAGACAATCTGAGTTCTGATACTTTTATTTCTTAGGTGACCTTGGATAAATTGCTTTTTTCTGGGTCTCATTTTCCTTATTTATAAATTGAAGGAGTTGAACTAAAATGACTTTTGAGGGTCTTTTCAAATTTAAATTTATCTTGAGAAACTCATTGAAATTTTCTTTTAAAGGTAAACAAGATGGTCATTTTACAGCTCTACCCATAACTGATTCCTTAGGCTGTTGTACTACTAGATGGACAAACTAGAGGAGGACAAAATCTCTGGGAGATGACACATTAAATGGACCAATCAGAAAACACCCTGGGAGCTGAAGAGGCATTACCATGCAGCTGTTCAGTCACAAATTCTATTTAAATGTAAACTCTCCACAAGAGTTTTTCAAGCTAGGATATTGCAAACCAGATCAGAACTATGTCAAGCTCCAGGTTTCTCAAATTTAATTTATTTTTCTTCCTAATTTTTTACCATCAGGCTCATTTCCCACTTGGACCAAATTTCCTTTACAAAAAGGAAAGCTGCTTGCTGACTCCAGTTTATGTGGGGGAGAGGACTAGAGGGTGCTGGGTGGGGAGATGAGCAGCCTTGATGTTTGCTGAATGAAGACGGAACTCATGCCAGATATTCTTTTAGCCAGGGTTCAGAGTGCATCCAATTTTAAAGCACCTCAAACAACATGCTTGGAGTTCCCTATGGCCTGTATGGACCAGGCTCCATCTTGGAAACATCAGTGGAATCTGGTGGCTCAGGATATCTGTCTAGTATTGGGCAAAAGTCTGAAGCATTAACTCTTTTGTTGTAGCTCCTGTTGGAAGGCAATCAGACTTAAGTAACTTGACCAGGATCAGACAGCTAATAAAAGCTGCATTTGAACTCAGGTTCTTCGGACTCAAGGGCCAATGCTCTGACCACAATGTCTCGTCACCTAATTGTTCCAAACATGAACAACTGATATTTGATGCCATTCCTTTGTTTGCTTCTCATTCTTTCTCATGAATATATTTGCAGAGATCCAATGTGTTTATTTTGGTTTTCTTTTTGTAAAAAAATTCTAGTAAATCAAGTAATCAATCAGTAAGCATGTATTAAACTTCTTTGTGCCAGGGATACATTGTGATATAGATACATGAATACAAAGACAAAAGTAAAATAGTCTCTGCCCTCAAGAAACTTATAATTGCACCCAGTTAATAGGGTCACGGTAAGCAAATAGGAGATAATTGAAGACAAGAGATATTAAGGGATTAATGAGTTATTAATATCTTTATAAAATATAAATACCTTTTTTGAATGTACCAAAAGACACTCTGACTAGTTATGCTGAAAATGGGCCAGACTTTTGGAAATTTTAAGTAGATAATCTTTAAAAAAACTTTAAAATTAGTTTCTACTGATATCTTTTATTTCTTAGATCATCATAATGATCCTAAATATCCCTGACTTTTCTAGAGAGCTATATCATATAACAAATAATTAATTTATAACATTATATCATATAATAAATAATTAAATAGCTAATCTTTGAAGAGATTTTTGGTGACAGCAAGACATGGGATGCTTTGGGGAGCGGTAAGGAAGTGATTTCATCTCTCTTCCATTGTCCTGGAATCTAATAGTGGGGATAATGGTGACTAAGAAATAAAAGATTCCACCAAGTTGTTGGATTGTGAATTTGTGAGGGTTTGAGGTATAGCTGAAGACATAGAGTTCCGATAGATAGGGATAATAGACAGCTAGTTACATGAGATCAGAGAGCATGGTCCCTAACAGCAGGGAGAGGAGACAATGGATTGAAGAAGAACTAGCTCTGGCAATGAAGACTTTGAGTCCCTATTATTGCAGATATATGAATTCCTCCAATCACATGTGTTTTCTTCATGTGAGTTGTAGCGCTATTTTGCTATAAATATATTCACCATGTGGATTAGAGTGAGTTTGTCCCTGTGCTATGGCCAGTGGGAGGGATGATTTTAACTACTGTTTTTAGTATGTCATATTAGTAAATGCATTGACCACTAAAATGTATTTACCAAAACCTAGATGTATACAAAATAAATACAAGATAGTTTGGAAGTGAGGGAAGGTAAAACAGCAGATGGAGAAATAAGGAAAGATTTTAATTTGAAGGTGACACTTAATTTGAGGCTTGGAATGTATTAGGTACAGTTCTGTATCATACCAAGAGGATGTTAATGTTTTAAGATTGGACTGAGTAACAAGTTAGGAATTCAGGCTATATTTGTCTCATAAAATGAATCTGATAAAATGTTCTATTTCTCAATAGTTTATATATATGTATATATACATATATGCATATATACACATACATACATACCTCTCTCTCTATATAATATATATATATATATATATATATATATATATATATATATATATATATATTTTTTTTTTTTGGGCTGGGGCAATTGGGGTTTAAGTGACTTGCCCAGGGTTACACATAGTTTATATATTCTTGAGAATAATTTCTATGATATTGGTACACACATATATACTATTACTATTACTACTACTATTACTGCTGCTGCTGCTACTGTTGCTACTTCCATTACTACTACATAGATTTATATATTGATAGAATCCTTTTCTAACAGGTACAAGGCTTTTGTCCTTTTGTTGTTTCTTTGGAACAGTTCAATGTCTTTTTTTCTCTGATTGGATTATTTAAGATTTCTATTTGATCTTGTTAATCTGGATATTTGTATTTTTGTAGATAATCCTCTATTTCTTTTGAATTCTCATTTCTCTTTGCATATAACGCTATATAATAGATTCTGATAATCAATTTATTTATTCTCTGTTTGCTATGCTTTAGAATTGGTCATTAAAGAGCACTTTTGTAATAAAAGAATTATATTTTAGTTTTGATGATCAGTTCTTTAGTTTATTTTCCCACGAGGTGTCAAGATTTTCTCTTATGTGCTTATTTGTCATGTATTTGTTGGCTTTAAAATTTTTATTCAGTTAATTTTATTCTCTTTTTTCTATGCTGTTAATACATGTTTTAGGAGATATATTTTTACTTCTAAGGACTGTTTTAGTTACAGCCCAGAAATACCGACATTTTTCTTCTCATATCATTGTATTTCACATAATTATTGCTTCTATTATTATTTTGGTCCACTCATTGTTTAGTTCTTCATTATCATCTCCCTTTAGATTTTTCATTTTTGCTTATGCTTTCTGTATTAATTGCTATTTGTTTTTCATTATGCCTTTGGAGTAAGTATTTAGTACTTCTAATTTTTGAAAGTTTTTGACATTTTTTTCTGTTCTTCATTAAATTATCGATTTCTTTAAAGATGTTGTGTAGCTCTGAGAGATATGTATGTATTGTCCCATCTAGAAGGGAACAAAAATCTTTTAGCTCTAAAATTTTGAATTGTTTGGGTTTACATTTTCCCTTTTCTTTATGTTTTTGTTAGATTTGTAAAATTTGTTTGTTGAGAAATGAACATGAAAGGTGTCTACTATTAATGTTATATATACTTTTTTGAAATTCAGTTTTTTCTTTATTGATTTGATGCTATTTGTGCACATTCCTACCCATACTACTCACACACTTAATACTGATATTCATTCATATCCATGGTTCTTTGAAGCACAATGTATTTTTGTCATTTATTTTTACTGATATAGTAAATTTTTCTTTTAATTTTTGTCTTATAGAATGATTGGAATTCTTAGTTTTATTTTTGGATTAACAAAAATACAAATTTTAATCTAATTTAAATTTTATTCCATCTTTTTGATACAATGTTCATTTTTAGATATGTTTCTTGTGAGGCTTTTCTTTCTTTTTTATTTGCCACTTTTAAAATTTTATTGAATTGTTTAGTCCATTCACATTAAAGTTACAGGATTAGGTTTATATTTTCCTTCTTCCAAGTGTCTAGTATTACTTTTTACTTTCCAAAATAATTTTCAATTTTAAGTTAATACTTTGTATTTTTGATTAGTTTTGCTTAAACCACTTTGATGCAATCCACACTTTGGTGCATTTCCATGGGCTTTCTTTCTCCCCATTCACATTTGTTCACCTTTCACCTTATTTTAGTATTATGATAAAATAATTGACTTCCTTTATTTATTTATTTCCTTCTATCTTCTCCCCACCCCATTTAAATTGTTAGTTCTCCACTGTCCATTCTCCCTTCTAACTGCTAATGCTTGTTCACTTTTGCGGTTTTCTAAGATGTGTTTTTTGCTTTGTTCTCTTCTTTAATTATCCTCCCTTCCCATCTATTTTGAAGTTTAATTTTTTGATTCTTATTTTAAAGGAATAGGTATTGGCCCTAAGATTTTGTTGGTGTTGAGATCTCTACCAATGCAGGCCACTAAGTTCTCTCCAACCTATGGCTTTAGAGAGTTTCCTAAAACAGTTGTGTCAAACTCAAAGAGAAAAAGGGGCCATTGATTTATTCTTAAAATGTTATCTATGTTTTATTGCATTTTCACTTATTTTATTATAGTTATTTCCCAATTACATTTTAATCTGGTTCTAGCCACCGCTGGGAATGTTGTAGGCCACATGTTTGATACTCTGGCCTAAACTACTGAAAAATTAAGTGACCCATAAGGAATTATATTGTGAGTATATGTCGGAGGTGAAGTTTACGCCTAAGACTTTCTACCTTGTAGGTCAGCTTTTTCTTCATTATATCACAGCTCTATCTCATGGCCTATTTTTTCTTCTACCTTTTTGTGCTTTTTATGGGGGTTAAATTTTTTGAAGAACTGAATTTAAAATTTCTCTTCTATGTAAATTGCATTAACTTTCCTTCTTCTATTTTCCCATCAGTCACTTTTTACTTTTCTTCCTTTACTGGTAGTTATCCCCCAGGAACATGACTATAATACTGTCTCAGCTTCTTTTTACTTTGAGGGAATTAGTGTTTATCAGACTGGGTCTCTGTCTTAAGTACCTGCTAGAACCGATTTCAGGTGTTTCAGTACAGTTCCTACAGGCCTAGTGTAGCTACACTTGCTGGTGTTCTCTCTGTCTCTGTCTTTCTTTTTCTCTCTCTTTGTGTGTGTCTTTCTCTCTCTTTGTGTGTGTCTTTTTCTCCCTCTCTCTCCCTCCCTCTCTCTGTACTAAGGACCATGCCTAGGTGAAGGGACAGGCCAATTCTTCGAGAGCCTCCACAGCTGTGAATCATAACATCTGAAGGAATTGCAAATCAGTTTTTACCAACACAGGTGTTGCTTGTGAATTGGGAATGAAATAAATTGGAGGCAGAGGGAAGAGGAGAGAGGTCAGACAATACACTGGCTTCTCAGTGGAGAGGTCAGAGAATGCACTGCCTCTCAGTCTCCTTGTGATGAGATCCATTCTACAGGTCTGAGTTAGATCTCCAGCATCCACTGGCAGGTGGCTCCCATATCCCAATATCTCTGTCTGTCTCTCTGTCTCTCTGTCTCTCTGTCTCTCTGTCTCTCTGTCTCTCTGTCTCTCTGTCTCTCTGTCTCTCTGTCTCTCTCTGTCTCTCTGTCTCTCTCTGTCTCTCTGTCTCTCTGTCTCTCTGTCTCTCTCTGTCTCTGTCTGTCTCTGTCTGTCTCTGTCTGTCTCTGTCTGTCTGTCTCTGTCTGTCTCTGTCTGTCTCTGTCTCTGTCTCTGTCTCTGTCTCTGTCTCTGTCTCTGTCTCTGTCTCTGTCTCTGTCTCTGTCTCTGCCTCTGCCTCTGTCTCTGTCTCTGCCTCTGTCTCTCTCTCTCTCTGTCTCTCTCTGTCTGTCTCTCTCTCTGTCTCTCTCTGTCTCTGTCTCTCTCTGAAACAGAAGTCTCTGAAACAAGGTTCTTAGATGCCAAGTTCAAATATATTTTTAATAATTCCATTTACATTAACTCCACTAATGCTTTCTTTTCAGGAGTGGGTGCATTTTAAAGAGGGCAATCGAAAAAGGACCCCAGAGTAATTAATCTATAATGGCTAAACTTCAAGCTTGGTGGTACATGGAAGAAAAAAGAGAGTAAAAGAGTTTGTAAGAGAGTTGGATTTGAATTAGACTATATCAATTGAGTCACACTAATCCATTTATGTGTCATGCATATGCTGAGTATTCTGAGGAATAAGAATATAATCCATTTAACAACAACTTAGTAAATCACTTAACTCTTTTCTATCTCAATAATCTCTCCCTTTTTTGATGAAGAAAATATGATTTGTCCCAGTTTATCCAAAAGACATCATAAGGCTCAATGATGATTAAATTTCCTCGGCTCATAAAAATTTCCTCAGGATTGTAAACAAGATTCCTAAAAATATGACATGACTTCTCTTATCTAGACCACTATAAATTGGTAAGATGAAGACTTGCTAAAGAGAGGATAAAATAACTTTCCTTCAGGGGGTTTGTAATTTTGCCTTTTGTTAATTTAAAATTTTCTTTTATTTTTCACATCTATCCCATTCTTCCACCCAGAGAACCACCTCTTGAAACATAGAATAGAAGAGGATAAAAATAAATTTATCAAAAATACCATATTAACTGATTCTGAAATAATGTTGTCCTTTTATTTCCCTTGCCTAATTCATAGCACTAGTTATAACCAGCATGGGGTGAAAAGAGCTCTGCCACAGGATCCTGACATTTAAAGAATAGGGACATATTTCCTCTTTAAAGGAATCCTCTCAAAAACATTCACTGCTGCCATGTGACTTATCTGTCCCCAGATTTCCACTTCCGGAATCTTATTAACACTGTTCTTTTCCATAGTATCTCACCCCTTCTAATCCCTGAAGGGCAATGATCAGTTTCTGTAGGAGATGGGTTGACTGTTCCAGGGGTTATCTGCCCTGTCACTCCTTCTCCACCCTTTTCATCACCTTTTTGAAACTGAATTTTTTTCCAGGTCCAAAAATAACAGCTTTGCATATTACATCCTTAAATTTTGTTGAATTTAATTGAAGTGAATTGAGGAAATCCTCCAATTAAGATCCCCAAGCTGTCAAACTAAGTAGTGGTCTGGAAGAGTTAAAGCAGCATCCTTCCATGAGACTTCATCCAATTTACTCTGAAGAAGCAGTTTCCACTTGGGAGGATTGGACTCAGTAAATGTGAATGGTCTTTGGGAGAGGTGTTATATCAATCTGAGATGTCGTTATGGTCCTTTGCACCTAACTGCAAAAAGAGCTCAGGAGTTTAAAGCTCATAATAAGTACAACTGGCAGTCTTTCTGGGTCTCTCTTTCTCTTTCTTCCCTCTCTCTCTTTTTCTTTCTCTTTCTTCCCTCCTCTCTTTCTCTTCCCTCTCTATTTCAATCTCTCCTAGCAAAAAGACAAGTGAACTATTCAAAGTGGCAGGTAGAGCTAGCATCTAGAAACCTCTGAGATCTATTTTTCGGATTCAGTGGAAGAGGAATGTTGGGTGTCTGGAATAACTAGTGGGCCAGGGAAAGACTGCTTTGATGGTTCCAGGTATGATGAGTTGACCTTATCTAATAACAGTAGGCACTGAGGGGCAGCTAGGTGGTGCAGTGGATAGAGCACCATCCTTGAATTCAGGAGGACCGAGTTCAAATCTGGTCTCAGACACTTAACACTTCCTAGCTGTGTGACCCTGGGCAAGTCACTTAACCCCAGCCTTAAAAAAAAAATTTAAAAAAAAAAAAAAAACAACACAGTAGGCACTGAAAGGTGATCCAGGCCTTTTATTTATTTTTATTTAAAAGTTTTATTGATATCTTTGTTAGAGTAACCTTCATATTCAAATATATTGTTCTCTTTTTCCTAGAGAGCCATCTATTATAATAAAGGATAACATAAAGAAATAGCTCAGCACAACTGAACAATATCCAACCATGACACTATGTTCACTGTCCCTTTCCTGTAGTTTCCCAGTTCTATAAAGTAGGGAAAGAGTTGTATTTTCTTATCTCTTCGTTGGGGTCAGGATTTGTCATTACCATACAGCATTCAATATAGATTTTTTGGTTCTTGGTTTTTTCCCAATGAAACTGTTGCAGTCATTTTGAATATTGTTTTTATGGTCCTGCTTACTTTAGTCTGCATCAGTTAATTTCCACATGCTTCTGTAATTGCTTCATAGTCACTGTTTCTTACAATACAGTAATATTTCATTGCATGAATGAACCGCAATTTACTTAGTTATTTCTTGATCGATATTCATCTACTTCATTGCCATTCATTTTTTATTATGGAAAATGTCATTACAGATATTTTGATATATAGGGGACCTTAGATCTTTTTTATTATTTCTTTCCACATAGGAAGCATTCATGTATGGGTTGAAAGTACAGGGTTTTTTTTGTTATTTCAATTTGCAGTTTTGTGAGTGCAAGGAAAAAGAAGAATTATTTATTTTATAGACAAGAGGGCAGATAGGAAACTATTACTATTTTAAAAATACGTGTAACTTAATTATAAGGGAATTATTCTGCATCTCTATGAGGGCAGAACATGAAAAATTATTCCTAAATTGTTACTGAAGGGACCTTTCTACTGTTAACTTATGACTTTCCTTTGTGGCACTTAACTAGCAGTGAGATCTTTGGGTCAAATGAACATATATTTTAGTGAAATCAGAACATTTTTTGTTAGCATTTATTCCAAATTGACTTTCCAAATGGTTGGACTAAGTCACAGTTCATTAATAGTATATATGTATTTCAGCATTCTTTAGAAGCTATTCTAATAATGTAGTGAAACATACAATCAGATAATATGATGCAAAGAAAAATGCTTTCCATTTATCTCCAGAAGCAAAGGGTAGGCTTTCTTTAGTTGGGGGATGGATGGAGACATGAGTGTACTGGTCTACAACATGTTTTAAAGTTTAATTGGCAGTTATTAACATATTCTCCATCATTTCCTTAAATTTAGACAATCAACAAAACAATAAATTAAGCCCTGCTTTGTAGCTTTTGCCAATTTCTAAGATGTAAATGATCACATTAAAAATTTAACAATTGGCTCTTGGGAACCAGTTAGAGTTGGCTTTAGCACATCCTTGGTTGGAGGTCACTAGAAATATTCTCCAAGAAGAGAGCTTGGCTAGGATGATGGATGTTAATTTCTGTACTTTTCCACCTAGAGTCAGGACCCCTGCAAATTAAGCTTTCCAACACTCTCCAGTGAGAGATGTACCTCATAAGATGTTGATATGCCTGGGATGGATCCAGTTGATTCTAGGGAAGGGAGGGAAAAATTAGAAATAATAAATGTGATTTTTTTATTTATGGATTTTCAATATCCAGAACTATTATATGTGATATATTTTGAGAACTAGAGACAAACTATGCTTACTGGAAAATACTTAGATCAAATGAAGCAGTATTTAAAAAACTGCTATATAAAAATCAGTTTACTATCATTATTATTATTATTTTGGAGCTTCAAAAAGTCCCAAAACATCAAATGTCAGAACAGAGAGGGCCTTGGACACAGAACACTAGGTTGAAAGGGGCCTTGTAGAATATCAAAACTGAGATGTTTGACACAACCTTGAACATTATAGTGAAGAGAATTATGAGAATACAGAATGTCAGAGATGGGCAAGGTCTTAGGAAATAGAACATCAGAACTTGGATGGATTTTTGGAGGCTTTCTTTTTATTTTATTTTACGGATTCCTATTTATTTTAAGGCTCAGAAAACTCGATCCAATGGCTGTTGTAAGTAAAACACTTTTGAAACCTCACATGTTGCATAAATAAGAGCTATTATTATTGCTATTTGTTATTTGTCATTATTAAATATTAAGTATTAACTTAGCACTTACTATGTGCCAAGTATGATTTTAGGGATTGCCCATATAGATAAATGAAATTGTCCATGTTCTCAGGGAGCTTGTATTCTATTAGGGGACGCACATGTATAGGTATATATAGATATTTTGCTGCCGAGACAGTAGTAGCAATTGGAGAAGAGGAGGCCAGGAGAATCTTCTTATAGTTGAGCTAAATCTTGAGGGGAACTAAATGTTCTAAAGTGGAATGAATGCATGAGGAGAGAGTGCATTCAGATATAGCCAAAGGTCTGGGTTTACTATCCCAACACCAACTCATATTATCAGGGCAGCTTCTATTTCCTCCCTTAAGGATCAGGGTCCAGGGATTTCCTCACTTGTGTACTTTTCTCATTGATTATCAATTGATGTCAATTAGTCATCCAGAGTAAATTAACTTTTAGAAATAGCTTTTTATTTAGGTAGCCCATGAAAACAATCGGTACAAAACATTTCCTTTGAAGGCCTATGGCCTACTCTCCCACAAATGCTTAGAGTCCAGTGAAAAGCAGAAAGTCAGAGAGGATATATGGCAAGAGAATAATAGGTAGCTCCTCATTGGATGTACATCTTTTTCTCTTTTTGTAGAATCCCAATGAAAGTTCCCTTTAAGTATAGGATAGCTTTCTACGGGGCTCTTATAATTCTGAATTGCACATCTTTAGGGAGTTTATGTGTCTCATCTCCTAATCCAGATGCTATCATCAGTCACTGATATTTTGGAGATCCCATCACATATAGCAAATCTCAGGTATTTTAAGTTTTTGAAGTTCACACGCTCTTGCTCTGGTCAAGACAAAAAGTGTCTTCTTCCACTCTCTCCCAAAGTGACTTCATCTTAGGGAATTGTCTTGGATGAGTCACCATTTAAATGTCTAATTTTAAACTAGTTTGCTGCATTTATCCAAGTCCAAAAGGGCACGACCAACTCTTTAACAAACTCAAATTCATTTCCCATATAGTTTTATTTCATTTCACCCTATGTCTGGAAGAATTTTCTCCTCCCTAATGGACTTATGTGTAATCCAATCAGAAGAGTGTTTTCCTTTGATAAAGGTCTATAGCATCTTCTTATTTATTTTAAATGGCATGGATGTGATTGATTCTAGGAACCTTCCTTCTTATATAGGTTTAAAAGACGCTCCAAATAAAAGATAGAAATCGGTCATGGAACATTGTGTGTGAGGATTAACAAGAATGATATTTTGGCTGAAACATAGAATATATGCAGGTGAGTGATGAGTAATGAGTCTGTAAAGGAAGATTTAGACCAGGTTGTAATATAATGTTCAAAGCCAGATAATAGTTTATCTATTAGTCAATTAACAAATATTTATTAAGTGTTATGTTAAGCATTAAAGATATAAAGAAAGATAAAAAACACTTTGCTTGCTTTCAGGGAACTTACAGTTTAATGCATGAGAAATCTACATAACTATGTGTATACACCGTATAAATGGAAGGTAATATCAGGGTAAAAGGAATTAGGAGTGATGGGGAAGGAGACTAGAAAGAACCTCTTAGAGAAAATAGAATTTGAGCTAAGTCTTAAAGGAAGTCAGGCAAGCTTGGACTCTAGACATTGGTAAACAAGCATTTATCAAGCACCTACTATGTGCCAAGTGCTGCTAAGCATGTAGAATAAAAAGAAAGTCAAAAGGCAGAACCTGTTTTCAAGAAGATCAGCTTAACTGGGGAGGTGACATGCAAAAAACTATGGAAAAATATACTATATATAGGAAAAATTGGAGATAATCAGTAGAGGACAGATATTAGTATTAATTGATTAGGAAAATGTTTTATGCAGAAGGTGGGAATTTATCTGGAACTTGAAGGAATTGAGAGACTCTAGGGGGTAGAGCAGAGAATTCTAGGCATGAAGAGCAACCAAGTCAAAAACGTCGATGAGAAATGTAGTGTCATAGGAGAGGGTCAATAGTTAAATCAATATAGCTGGACTTGCAGAACCAAGTAAAGTTTAAGAAGACCAGGAAGGAAGGAGGGAGCCATCTTGTACTTTAAATGCCAATCAGAGGACTTTTTATTTAATCTTGAAGATAATAGGAAGCCACTGGAGTTTATTGATTAGGATGCAATCCAATCAATCACTCAACTAGTTTATTGGAAGCTACTACTCATTGCACATTTATTACATGCAGGGCACAGAGCACCGTCCTCACTGTTCTGGAGACAAAGTTTATATCAAGGAAGCAGTATAGGATTGAGAGCTGGCAGGACATCAGAGGCTATTAGTCAGATGCCTTCATTTTATAGAGGAAAAGACTGAGATCCAGAGAGGTGCCCAAAATCACACAAATTGCAAGCATCAGGCTCAGGACTAACCAACCAACCAAAACAATGTTTTTATCCAGTGTGCTCTACTGCCCTTCTCTATTTATCTATGTAATTATCTATGCAATAATTTCCCATTACCATAGCCCTTTGAGGTTTTCAAAGCATTTTCCTATGGCAATACTTTGCAAAAAGTGAAGGTATTATCATACAACAACTACAGAAAGTATCATTATTTCATAGATGATGAAAAAGTGACTCAGAAAAAATTAATTTGCTTGCCCAGGGACAGACAAATAAATGGTAAATCTCCAAGTTGGGATTTGAATCAAGTGTCTTTTGCCTCCAAGTTTAGCATCTTTCTACTAATCCATGGTTTGTATGACATTTATTATGAAGATATGGTCACTCCATCCATCCATCCCTCTGTCCATTTGTCTATTCCTGCTTGCATCCTTTTACTTCTCTATTCACTCACACTTTTAACTATTGATCCATCCATCTTTCTTTCTCTGTCTCTGTCTTCTTCTTTCTTTCTTTTTTTTTTTTGAAGGCAATTGGAGTTAAGTGCCTTGCCCGGGTCACACAGCTAGTAAGTGTCTGAGCCTAGGTTTGAACTTGGTCCTCCTATTCCAAGGCCAATGCTTTATCTACTGTCCGATCTAGCTGCCCTGCTATTTATCTTTTTACTGTTAACTTTTGCACTATCTTCTTTAAATTAGGAGAACCTCTATCCAATTTTGATCTTCACATGTCTCTTAAGCTTCTTTGATTTTTTCTTTAAAAATTATTTATTAATTAACATTTTTGAGTTCCAAATTCTCTTCTTCATGACCCATTATTAAAAAGGCAAAAAATGATTGCCAATTATACATATGAACATATGCTCTACCCATAGAAAAGAAAAGAGATACGATATTAATTATGCATGTGAAAACATGTAAAACATATGTCCATAAATTAGCCATTTTGCAAAAACAGCAAGAGAAATAAAGTGAAAAAAAAAGCTTCAATCTGCACTCAAACTTCCTCAGTTCCCTCTCTGGTAGTGGAAAGCATTTTTCCTCATAAGTCTTTCAGAATTGTCTTGAATCATGGTATTGATCAGAATGGTCAAATCGTTTACAGTTGGTCATTGTATTGCTATGTCCAATATTCTCCTGAGTTTGTTAATTTCATTTTGCATGAATTCATACAAGTCTTCCCAAGTTTTTCTGAAACCACCTCCTCAGCATTTCTTATAGCATAATAATATTCCATCTGGCAGCTAGGTGCTGCTATTTACATCAAGGTATTGGATCTCCAGCCTCAGACACTTGTGTGATCCTGAGCAAGTCATTTAACCCTGTTTACCTCAACTTCCTCCTCTGTAAAACGAGCTGGAAAAGGAAATGGAAAACCACTTCAATATCTCTGCCAAGAAAACCTCAAATAGGGTTATGAAGAGGCAGACGTGACTGAAAAATGACTGAATGACAACGGTATTCCATCACAATCATATAGCACACCTAGTTTAGCCATACATCAACTGATAAATATTCTCTCAACTTTCAACTCTTTGTCATTGAAAAAAGTGCTGCTATAAATATTTTTAATATATAGTTCTTTTCCCTTTCTCTTCTCAATCTCCCTTTAAAGGCAAGCTGGGGTAACTCTGGAAATCTTTAAGTCAATAAAAACCTGGTAGGAATAAAAGTGATGATGTGAGAGAGAAGTGAATTGAGCCCTTAGGATGGAGAGAAGATCCAAATGGAGATGTAGGGAAATGGAAAGGAATCTATAGGGTACAATTAGGGATATGAAGGAGAAAGAAAGTCATTTTAGAAAGGACATGGGATGACAATTTTCAAGAGCATAGAAGTCAATAGCCTTCACAGATGGCAATTTGGTATACATAACTGTATTTTTCCATCAAAGGAGACAGTCCCATTGAGGATGGTTTAATTCCTGCTTTTATCCTACTCAAGTGATACCATCATTGAATCTTAAAAAAAAACAGGAAGGTAACTTGAAGGTCATATAGTATCATCATTTAGTGAAAAGATTCTCGGGCTTCTATTACGACAAGCTGGTTTGTAGTCTCACCACTCCAATTAATACTTTTGTGACTATGGACAATTTCCTTCCTTGCTTGGAGACCTCAATTTCCATATCTACAAATTGAAGGGGTGGGATTAGATTGACCTTCAAGGTCCACTTGTAGTCTAAATGTACTTGGAAATTTCCAGTGTGGAGAGAGTATTAATTCACAGCCGCTTCCATTTTTAGACAGCTCTCTCAATTACACTTTTCTTTATATTGAAGGTACATGTAACCTAGGCATGGTATAGGAACTGATATGTCTTTATGTTGCTAGATCTGGGTTTATAGAATGAATGCCATACTACCATGATTCACAATTTTCCTAGGGATAACCCTAATGTGGGGTGATAGTTTTACTCCTCATCACTTTAGCCAATGAGCCCCTACCAATGGGCTTCTCATTTGCATGAAATCAGTCATCATGATGCCATTAACTCTTAAATGTAATACATTTACTTAATGACAAAGCTTGAAGCAAAAAAATAATTATTTCTGCAAAAGCAATCATGATAATAAATTGTACTCAATAAAAGGTAAAATGAGGAAAAAAAACAAAATATCAGTTCACTCATAAAAGTGGGTCATATTTTATGTAGGAAATAGAGGTCATCTATCTCTAGAAATCTAGCAGGGAAGCACATAACTGGGAAAATCTGTGCTCCTGGTAAAACTCACAAGCCTAGATCAGAGGTCTTCATTATCTCGAAGACTTCAACAACCAACATCACATAAAGTTGTTTCTTTGTTAACTGTCCCTTTATGGTTCCCAATGATGTCTTTCTGGGCAAGCAGATACTCTTTAGCTGATGGAGCTAAAAATCTATTTTAACCCACAGCCATCCTTAACAAGTCAATGAGAAAAATGTTACACGATTAATCCTTAAGTTGGAGAACTTCCAGGCTCTCCAGATCTGCAAATAGCAGGGTGTTTTGGTTCACCCAACAAGCTTCAAATCTCTTCTTATAGTAAAGCATCGTTCACCACAAAACTCATGAGGAGCCTGTCTTTCCCCCTTGAGTTCTTTCTTTCTTAAATTAATTTGGGCAGTAGAGGCAACAAAGACAACACCTGAGAAGTTTCTCTTCTTTCAGACTTCAGGTGGTCCTGGAAAACAAAAAACTCAAATAGCTGCATATGCAGTGACAAGTTTCAACTCTCCTTCAATGAGATTCTATCACCTGCTCCGGCCTTTCTAGACTCCATCAGCAAAACAATCACTCTCTTCTAGTCAGCAAGTTCTAACTTAGAAGAATTTTATGCCTTTTATCCCTGGCTTCTTGTGATTTTTCCTTGCTTGCCTCATTCTCCTACTTCTTCTATCTCTTCTTCTTATCTCTCTACAGATTTTTTTCCTGTTGCCTTGTGAGGCAAAAATGAAGTGACTTTTTGTCAGATATGAACCCAACAATCCTTATATAATAAATCACGTAATCTCCAGATAGTTATTTGATTTATAAATGCCAGTTATAATCTTTAAAACAATAAAAAGTTGCATACAAAGGCTCTGATGACCACAATATCATGTAGTCATCATTACATTAAGAATAATTTTTTAACAGTTTTTCTAAGTACATCTGCCCGAGGAGTAGTTTCCTTTGTGACCCTCAGAGCAGTCTATGTTTCTCAGCATTTTATTTTATTTTTTTTGCTGAGGCAATTGGGATTAAGTGACTTACCCAGGGTCACACGGCTAGGAAGTATTAAGTGTCTGAGGCTACATTTGAATTCTGGTCCTCCTGACTTCAGGACTGGTCCTCTATCCACTGCACCACCTAGCTGCCTTTCTCAGCGTTTTATTTGAAAGACTATATTTCCTAACAAGTTGATTTTAAAAGTTTTCCTTATGTTCACTCTCTGCCTCTTTTAGAATCCAACTTTTTGTTCTCTCACATTAAAGAGATGTTGCCTCATATTCATATTCTCTTATACATAATGTCTTCCCCAACTCAGTGTAACTTCCCGGAGGACATCAATTGCTTGATGTTTGTCTTTATCCCCTGCACCTGTTGTGAAGTCTGGCACAAATCTGGTGCTTAATAAATGCTTGATGATGATTGATTAATCAACAGTCACCCAATCTGTATTCTCATCATTGCTCTAGGGTAAGAGGAACAGATTTCATTTCTCTTCTTTATAACAATCTTTAAACATTTCTTCAATATTTCAAATGTTTAATACTTTCAAATATTTCAATATTTCAAATACATCAGTCTTCAATATTTCAAACAACTCTTCTGTCCTTTCTATGTATTTGATTCGATATCCTTCCTTGACTTTGGTACCAACTCATCTTATTTTGGTTCATTTCCCTCCAGCAGAGAGTTGCCACAATAGTTGTATCCATCCTCTTCTCTCCACTTATGTCACCCAAATCTAGGTCCTCATGACCTCTTGTCTGAATTATTGTTATGCCCTCTAAATTATTTTCCCTGCCTCTAGTCTCTATCCTCTCAAATTCAGCTTCCACTAAAGTATCAAATTAGCATTCTTAAAGAGGAAGTCTGTCCATTTCCCTCCCTCACTCAAGAAGTTTTCTTGACTACCTGTTGTTTCTAGTGAACTACTCTGCCTGGTGTTTAAGTTCCTTCATAATAAGCCTTCAATCTTCTTCCAAGACTGATCACACATTACTCCAGCCCACGTCCTCTAGGTTCTAGCCCAAGTGATCTACTTGTTCATCTCCATACATGGCACAAGATCTCCCACTTTTGTGCCTTTGCACAAGCTGTCTTTCATACCTTGAATAAATCCTTCTTCATTCCACTTTTTAGAACTTATCTTTTCCTTTAATACCCAGCTTCGTAGACCCTCAAGAACCTGCTTTGTATTAACTTATCAATATTTGTATCTATTTGGGATTTATTTATTTGGGTTGTAATGGGTTGAATGGAAGATGACCTCATGAGGCATTCTTGGGACTAGGTCTCTGCAGACCATCCCATGAAGTGCCCACAGTGCTGAGGTCGTATGCTACCTGTTTCTTGTGATTCATGTGCTTTGGTGTCTCCTACCTGCTTAGTCTCCTTATAAGTCACTCCTTCCTTGACATGTACTCTTTGATCCAGTGATAATGACCTGACTGTTCCATGCACAAGACATCACATCTTTTGACTCCTGGTATTTTCTCTTATTCCCCATGTTCACCTTCCTGCGCTTTACCTCCTGCCTTCCCGGGCTTCCTTTAAGTATCAACTAAAATTCTACTTTCTACAGGATGCTTTCCCCAAATCATTTTAATTCTCATGCCTTTCCTCTGTTATTAATTATTTTCTATTTATCCTACATATAGCATACTTTGTATGTATTTGAATTTTGTCTTTCTTATTAGAGAATTTCTTGAGGGCAGGGACTGGTTTATTTTTGAGTATTTCTGGCATACAGTATATGCTTAACAGTTATTAATTAATTGATTGATAACTATCAGCAGGAAGATGAGACCAAGCCATGCTTAGGCTTGCCAGAAGATAGAGACCTTGAATGATGTGTTTGAACAATGCAGATTTGCAGTGAAGATGGAATTTCTATTCAAAAATTCCAAAACGTAGTTCATATTTTGATGTAGTGGTGCTATTCTTTTATGTTTTAAATATTTGTCAATTCATGCTTATGAGTTTTTTTGTTTCTTTTTTGGAATGAAATATGTCCTTTTGGATGGAGGAAATAAATAGCTAATCCATATCCCATCTACCTTGTACGTTAAGGATGTTTTTAGAAGAGACATTGATTTTTTTTTTGGGGGGGGGGAGAATTTATACATGAATCAAAAAAAGATTTTTTTCTTATTTTTTCTTTTGCATATAATATTTTATTTTCCAGTTATAGGTAAAGCTAATTTTCAACATCCTTTTTTTGAGTTTCAAATTTTTCTGCCCCCCCTACCTAAGATGGTAATATTTGACATAGGTTACGCATGTACAATCATGCAAACATATTTCCACAGAACAAAAAGGAAAAGCCACAACACTCTTCCCTCCTTAAAAGTGAAAATAGTATGTTTTCATTTATATTCAGATGCCATAATTAGACATCCCTAAGACTAAACTTGGTTAACTTCTGCCCTTAGATGTATTCCTTTAATGGGTGAGGGAACCCTAGCCACTCTGTGACAGTAGGTCTTTAGACACATTGTGTCCTCCCTGTAAAATAAACCTGAAGGCAGGATTTGGTTTGTTTTTATATTTTAAATCCCCAAAGTTAGTATAGTCCCTGGTATATAGTAATTGTTCTTTAGTCATTTGGTTATATCTGACTCGTTGGGACCCCATGGACCATAGAATGCCAGGAAGTTCTATCCTCCACTATCTCCTAAAATCTATCCAAGTTCTTGTTCATTGCTTCTATGATACTATTTATCCAGCTCATCTTGTGCCATCCCCTTCTCCTTTTTACCAGCTTCAGGGCCTTTTTCAGTGAATTTTGTCTTCTCATTATGTGGCCAAAGTATTCAAAGTTTATCTTCAATATTTGTCCTTCCAATGAATAGTCTGACACAAAGTAGGTGTTCCATTAAGTGCTTGTTGAATTGAATTGAGTTGTATAGGTCATGGGGACCACACTAGTATCCTGACCTTATGCCCCCTGGGGCCATGGTGGGATGTTATGATTCAAGGAAATCACTGTTCTTCCCCTTCCTCCTCCCAACTTTCCATAGCTCTCTTGACTAGAACCACAATGCCAGCCAGTTTGAAATATTAATGCTCTATTGACTCAGGTTTCTTTTGGCATCTGAAATTAATTTCATTTTATTTGGACTGTGATGGATTTTAACATAAGATAACAGCAAACCTTTGCCAACCTTAGGCAGTTTAATAACCTAAATCTTTGATTAAAATTTTTAATAGCCTGGAATGATGGAATGGCCAGAGTCCATGATAAATTAAGTCTCCGTCATTCACATTTATATACAGTTTTCTGTTTGTGATGGGAAAAAAATCCATTTTCATTTTCTCTGTTAGAAAAAAAATTGTTGTTGCTTTAAAAGGCCCTCTGATATAAAGTTCAGATCTCTTTATCCAAATTTTGAAATTGTTTGCTCTCATTGTGACAAAAGAAGGCTCTTTTTTTGGCTCTACTGCTTATCTATATGATCTTGGGCAAGTCATTTAACCCCAGTTTCATCTTCTGTAAAATGAGGTGATTGAATAAGATGGTTTGAGCTGTCTTTTGGCTCCAAAGTGATTATTTGAAAGAAAAAAAAGAGAGAATGTTTATAGCAGCTTACCAGACTCCAGATTTTCCTTCCTTGTCTTCCCAGAGGGCAGGGACTCAGTTCAATCTTCATTGAATGATCATTTTGGAACCGGTAGCTTTCTCCTTTCCTTATTGAATTCAGTGCCTGGCTCACATTCTCTCTCTTCTCAATTCCTGACTTTATGCTAAAGGATTTCAGCATACATAGTGAGATTTGCTCCAACGCTCACTTCACGGTTCCTCAGATCACTAATTTCGCATGACCTACTTCAGCCATCCATCTCAGACACCCACAAAGATAGGACACTTGCTTAACGTTCTATCACCCACAACTGCACCCCTTTTATGTTCATAAATCTGAAATTCCCTTATCTGATCATTATCTATTCTTATCACATCTCTTCCACTGCCTTTCAAAGTCCTTCATAACCTGCCTCTTTCCTACCTTGTTAGACATGGCCTCTTGGCTGTTTCATCAACAAGACATTCATCTCTTGGTTTGGCGCATTGTGTCAGGCTGTCCCCCATACTTGAAATACTTTCCTTCCTCAGACTGACTTTCTTCCTCTACTTTATGGCTTTGTGTCCTAGAAGAAGCATTCCCCAGTCCTTCTTAATACAAGGATCTCCCTCCTGAGATTATTTCTGGTTTATTCTAAATTTTGCTTGTATATATGTCATTATTTGTATATTGTCTCCTTTATGAGGTTGTGAGCTTCCTGAAAACAGGGGATGTCTTTTACTTTTTGTTGTATTCCCAGTCCATAGCCTACTCCCTGACACTTAGCAGTTGCTTAATAAATATGTATTGATTGACTGATCAGGTCCAATCTTGTCATTTTATAGAAGCAAAGCCTCAAATACAGTGTTAGTTCTTTGTGGTAGGACCCAAAGATAGCAAGTGGAAAAGCCAGGATTTGACTCCTTCTTCTAACTTTTGATCCAAGAGTCTTTCTACACATAATCTTCGGAGCAGGAGCATTGACAGACAAACTGAGAGATATGGGCAAACAGACAGACAGGAAGGTAGATAAATAAGCAGAGATAGGTAGATAGACAGGTTACAGCTAGACAGCTAGATAAATACGGAGATGACCAGAAAGATAAATAGATGGGCAGACAGAGAGGCAGATTGATAGACAGATAACTAGATAGAAAGGCAAGGAGAGACAGATATAGACAGACCCATGGATAGGTAAGTAGAGATATAGAGAAAGATATATGAATAGATTAACAGATAGGCAAGCAAATAGAGTGATAGGCAAGCAAATAGAATGATAGACAAATAGGCAGAGAGAGAGACACACACAGATGTAGACGGAGAAACATCTGTAGATAGACAAGTAGAGATACAGAAAACATGTATAGACAGGCAGGCAGATATGATAAATGGATGGACAAGATAGATGAATAGAAAGATGGATGGATAGATGAATGGATGTAGTTAGATGATAGATTAAAAAGTTTATAAGGTACCTGTTTCATGCCAGACACTCTGCTAGAAAACAAACAAGTGAACAAAAATGGAATAAACATGGTGTTAGCTGCCTGGAGATGTATTCCAGACTTAGCACTGCCACAAAATATCTGTAGGACTTTAAAGAAATCAATTCAAATTATTCAATGGAAGATTAAATACAGAACTTAAATTCTTTGGTTACATGAGAAGATAGGACTCATTGGAAAAGGCCCTGATGTTGGGAAAGATTGAAGGCAAAAAGAAAAGGGGATGGTGGAAAATGAGATGGAGTATCATGGAAGCAATGAACATGAATTTAGACAGACCTTGGATAATAATGGAGGACAGAAGGGCCTGGCGTTCCATAGGCCATGTGATCATGAAGTGTTAGATAAGACCAAATGATTGAACAACAACAACCAAATAACTGAAAAATCTGGTACAAACTGGGCCACCTCTTGGACCTTTGGATTTCTGGCAGGATCTGGACCAGAATGGCCCCAGAAGCAAAAGGGTAGATGAACTTGAACTTGTAAGGCTGGAGGGAGTTTCTGCACTGAGAGCTTGATAATAATGGTTTCATTTCAATTAAATTTTATAAATGAATTGCCTAGGAAGGAGTTATAATAGGTCACATGATCTTTATTATTTCTTTGGGGAAGAAGCTCATACTTGCCCGGGGTCTCACAGATAGTAATTGGCAGACACTGGACCAAAGATCCATCCAAGAAATAATATTATTGTTCCAGCTAGAAGCGGACATTTTCCTTCACATTGTGCTTGCCTTTTGAACTCTGTGCCTGGTCTCCTGCTTATGCATTTATTCATGTTCTCTGAACTGAGCTCAGCTAAAGGGGAAATGGTGATGACTGGGAACTTTTCCAACTCCTCAGAGGCATAAACCCATCATTCTTGGGCTTACTTTATTACAAACCATACATTTAAAATTCTACATATCTCAATTGGGTCAGATTGGAAGTACACTATAACCAAATTTTCCCACAGAATTTTGGAGTCCAGCAAATGGGCTCGGAGACCTGGTTGAACTTAAACTGCCCTCATCATTTGTTGGGGGAATAATTTTCTTTCAAGGGGACAAATGCCTCTCCCTGTGCTGCCTCAGCGCATCTGAACAGGGCAAGGAGGAAAGTAAAATAATGCATGACTAAACTTCAGTGTTATTGGTCCTCTGGCCCTAGAATAACTTGTTAAGTTAGATAATTGGAGAGGAGGAAACTTGGCTCATGTGTGTGTGTATACATGTGTGCATGTGTGTGAATGAACATGCATTATTGCATTTGTGTCTGTATACAGAATATGACATGATATTTCCAGATATTGGGAGGGCTGTGAAATGGGAGAGGGATTCGGTTTTTTTTTCCCCCTTAAGCCCCAGATGGTAGAATAAGGGGAAAAAAAAGTAGAAAGTTGGGAAGAGGCAGATTTTTACTCATTGGGAGATAACTAACAAGGAAGTCCTTTAAGCAGCTCAAATTTCACTTTCTGAAGGTCTTTCCTGGCTACTTTTCCAGTTTCACCTTAAAGGGGAAACTATCTTTATTATTTTTGTATGTATATTCCACATGCCTAGTTATTTGCATGTTCTCTCCCTTGTTAGAATGTAAGCTCCTTGAGGGCAGAAACTATTTTGGCCTTTTTCTGCAATACTTAGCCTTGCAATAAGTAAGAGCTTAATTCTTGTTGACCAGTTGATTTATTAACAAGCAGAGTTTTCCAGAGACATGGGCTATCTCATGAGGAAGCAGATTCCCTTTGATTTGGACAAAGGCTTGAATGGGCACATTTTCTGTGAATAAGATTATTCAGATGTGATTTGGGACTTGATAGGAGCAATGTGCTATCAAGGTTATCAGACCTAGGTTCAAATTTTCCTTCTGATATCTTCTATATCCAAGACCTTTGTAGACTTTGTATTGGATGGATTTTGAGATCTTTTCTAGTCTTAAATCTAGGATCCTGAGACTTTTATTATAGAACCCTTTCATTCTAAGATTCTTTGACACTGCAATCTGGAATTATGCCCCCAAAGTTATCAAACTGTGCATACCCTTTGATCCAGCAGTGCTACTACTGGGCTCATATCCCAAGGAACTACTAAAGAAGGGAAAGGGACCTGTATGTGCCAAAGTGTTTGTGGCAGCCCTTTTTGTAGTGGCTAGAAACTGGAAGATGAATGGATGTCCATCAATTGGAGAGTGGTTGGGTAAATTATGGTATATGAATGTTATAGAATATTATTTCTCTGTAAGAAATGACCAGCAGGATGAATACAGAGAGGCTTGGAGAGACTTGCATGAACTGATGCTGAGTGAAATGAGCAGAACCAGGAGATCACTATACACTTCAACAACAATACTGTATGAAGATATATTCTGATGGAAGTGGATATCTTCAACATAAAGAAGATCCAACTCACTTCCAATTGATCAATGATAGACAGAGACAGCTACACCCAGAGAAGGAACACTGGGAACTGAATGTAAACTGTTTGCCCTGTTGTCTTTCTACCCAGGTTGCTTATGCCTTTGGAGTCCAGTTCTTGCCGTGCAATAGGTTTGGTTTTGCACACGTATATTGTATCTGGGTTATACTGTAATGCATTGAATATGTATGGGATTGCCTGTCATCTGGGAGAGGGAGTGGAGGGAGGGAGGGGAAAATTTGGAGAGACGAGTGCAGGGGATAATGTTGTAAAAAAAAAAATTGCCCATGCGTATGTGCTGTCAAGAAGAGAATTGTAATTATAAAATTAATTTAAAAAAAAGATTCTTTGACTCTGCGAGTTAAAACATAAAGAAAAGAGACATTCAACAGGACACAGCTTCCCCATCATCCTGAATGTAGAGTGAGGGAGAAGTTAGCATAGGTTACTTGCTCATATTTTACAGTGACTTTCTATAGCTAGTGTTTCCCGACTCCTAAGTATCTGTGATGTTACCATCAGTCTATGTTTCTGAAGACAATGAATACCATTGCTTTGTTATCCCTCGAGAGGGATAACTTTGATGGGAACCAGGGCCTTGATAAACTGGAAATTCCATGGTAGAAATGGTGAATCTCTTTGGTCATAGGACTAGACTTGGCCATAGTAGGAAAATCAGTGAAGTCCATTAGCCTGTTCCATAAATGGTACCTACCTAATAAAAATGCCTGCTCTGTAGTTTCCTTGAGTCAATTTACATCAAGTAGAATTGGTCTGCTTGGTCTTTCCTGTTCATGACATTGCCATCTCCAGTCTCCATGCTTTTGTGTATTCTTTCCCCTCAATCCTGCGATGCCCACCCTCTTCACTCTCACCTTGAAGAATCTCTAACTTTCTTCTATCTTCATCTATCTTGATCACTTCGGTTGCTAATACCCCACTTTCCCCCTTACAAAATTTATTGTTGTTTAGTTGTTTTGATCTTGTCCAAGTCTTTGAGACCCCATCTGGGATTTTTCTAGGCAAAGATATTGGAAAGGTTTGACATTTTTTCTCTAGTTCATTTTTACAAGGGAGGAAACTGAGGCATTCTATTTACTTCACCATCTAGCTGTCCTCCTTCTAAATTATTTTGTCCAGATTTTATATTTATCTTTATACATGTTGTTTCCCCCAAATAGAATGTAAGCTTTTTGAAACCAGGGACCATTTTGGTTTTGTTTTTCTTAGGTAGAATGCTTGGCACATAGTAGGCACTTAATAAATGCTTGTTATTGAATAGAGAGGGGATTGAATGAAGGGGACATAGTCATGTTTTCTTAATGGTACTGGATGTCTGTGGCTCAAGGCAACAGTAGGTTATGTTCATTTAATGGACTGACTTACCTTTCTTTGTAAGCCTCCAGGCTCAAAGGCCCAATTACCAACTGTCTCAATCCTTAAGAGCATTTACAGGACTGAAAGGGGGTTTCACAAAAGAATCAGACAGGCCAATAACACATTAATCAATAAGATTTTTATTATATCCTATTTTAACTCGTATAAAGAGAAGCTATGAATCAGAAATAAAAGACCTACGGAGAGGAGCGAGCTGGTGTGGTAAAAGAAGGGATGATTTTAGGGTTAACTTTTATTAATGTGTAAGGTCAAGGTCTATGGAATCAATCTATCTAATAACCTTACTCCATTTAAAGTAACTACCAGGATGCCATGTCCTTACACCAATGTCAGGTGCGAATATCTCCACTGAAATAAGCAATCAGAGGTCTGAGCAAGGCCCAGACAGCTCTATTGAGTCAATCAATCAATCAAGGGATTTAAACTAGCTATGAAAAATCTTGGATTAGTTTAGAAATCCTTGAAGCCACTGGATGAATTGGAGTGATGTTCTTCCAAATGAAGTATATTTTAACTGATTAGGGTGACTTAGTACATATAAAACCTTGTGGGTTTTGTATAAAATAGCAAACGATGTTGGAATCTAGACATGTCAGTGTCTGATAGAATGGAATGATAGAATGACAGCTATTCCAACTACCTCCTCTCTCCTCCCTTGGTGGGGGCAAGGGGGTAAGGAGATGAGTTTTGGACTTGATTCAGTCCCAGTCTCTTTCCTCCCTCCCTCTGATCAACCTTAGTGGGTTGGAGGAGTCAGAACTTTCCTTGGTGTCCTAGTACCCATTCCTAGGACAAGAGCAACAGCATTAAGAACTAAAAACAAACTAATTATACTGAGGAAAGAGAGTTTTAAGACTCTGAGAGCTTAAAAAAAATTTACAAAACTTGTGTTGGATGGGTCTCTCATCAGGACATGGCATCCTATCAGTTACTTAAAGCTAGAAGAATATAATAAAAATCCTATTGATTAATGCATTACTGGCTTGTCTGATTCTTTGTGAAAACCCCTTTTGGCCCTATAAATGCTCTTAAGGATTGAGACAGTTGGTAATTGGGCCTTTGAGCCCAGAGGCTTAAGAAAAGATCAGCTTTTCTGGAGGATCTTAGACTTGAGACATGTATGTTCTGTCGAGCAATCTATCTTCCTTTTTGATGTATTGGGATACTTGAGTCTTGATCGATCTCTCTCTCTTTTCTGAGACAATTGGGGTTAAGTGACTTGCCCAAGGCCACACAGCCAGAAAATGTTAAGTGTCTGAGGCCAGATTTGAACTCAGGTTCTCCTGAATTCAGGGCTGGCACTCTATCCACTGTACTACCTAGCTGACCCAGAGTATTGATCTCCTGAACAACAGACTATTAAGTTTTAAATATAGATGAGAAACCAATTCTATTTCCCTCCTCCCTTCTGGAATCAGAAATGAGGGAACTTTGCAAGTATGAATATATGCCCCTCTCTGGCTCAGAAGCAGAACCCCTCTCATCAATCAGTACATATGGCATATAGATTGTTTATATCAACGTTTCTCAAACTGTGTCATGACCCCACATGGAATACTATAATTGAATTGGGGGGGTCTCAAAACTATGGTTTATTATCAGTAAATATTTGATTGGTATACTTATTTCATATGCTTTTATACAGAGATGTAAAATTTTCTCAGGCAAAAAAGGGACATGAATGGAAAAAAACTTTAAGAAATCCTGGTTTATATAACAATAGTTCTTCTCAGATATTTACACAAGTGCCCATAGATCACAAAAATGAACAGAGGCTTCACTGACTCACAATCAGCTGATGTCAGTCCTGTTTCTTTGACCAATCACTCAGATCAGCTTTCCTCGATTCTTGTGCTTTCTTTCTGAGGTAGGCCAAATGAATGTCAGATGATTTTTGGCAGGATTGAGGAAAGATGGGAGTGTTTTCCTATAATCTTAGGCTGTGGTCCTCAAACTTTTTTTTGTTTAAATTTTATTTATTTATAATTTTTTTGACATTATATATGCATGAGTAATTTTTTTTTATAACATTATCCCTTGTATTTATTTTTCCAAATTATCCCCTCTCTCCCTCCACCCCCTCCCCCTGATGACAGGCAATCCTATAAATTTTACATGTGTTACAATATAACCTAGATACAATACATGTGTGTAAATACCATTTTCTTGTTGCACATTGAATATTAGATTCCGAAGGTATAAGTAACCTGGGTAGATAGACAGTAGTTCTGACAGTTTACATTCACTTCCCAGTGTTCCTTCTCTGGGTGTAGTTGTCTCTGTCCATCATTGATCAACTGGAAGTGAGTTGGTCCTCAAACTTTTAAAGTAGGGGGCCAGTTCACTGTCCCTCAGACTGATGGAGGGCTGGACTATAGTAAAAACAAAACCTCACACTCTGTCTCCGTCCCTCAGCCCATTTGCCATAACTCGGTGGGCCACATAAACATCCTTAGTGGGCTGCATCTGGCCCATGGGCCGTAGTTTGAGAATCCCCGGTCCTAGAGTTTCCTGAGAAAGAGCTGCTTAAGGCAGAAGGTCAGCGTATTTCCCTTCTTGTCTTGTCCCCAAAGTGAATAGGATGAACCTGTGTCTACACTTGTTAGTAGTAAAGGCAAGCAGGAGTTAAGTTCTCTATATTATGAAAGAATAGATCAGGAAGTCATTCTGTACATTTTGCCAGGAAAGTAAGTAGGGAGTGGTGGGAAGAGGGTTGCTGAGTGAGCAATTCAAATATTAACATTTTCTCATGTTAATGCACAAAGATTTTACCTTGTCAGTATTTTTTTTTTTCTTTCTTTCTTTCTTTTTCTTTTTTTTTTTTATTTTTTTATTTTTTTTTTTTTTGGTCTTGCGGATTCAGCTGTAATTGTTCTACATCTGGTGGATAATTCCTCTTTGGGGGAGTTTTTGTGAGTTAATGGGATCTGGGCAAAGTATCTAGTCTGCCATCTTATTGGTTCCATGACCTAGAAGTTCTCAATATTTAACGTTTATATATTTCTCTGAAATTTGCAAGAGATTTCATGTATGTAAATTACCTCCCCTGAGCTCCACAAAACCCTCAGAGGCAGGTTTTATAAGAATTACTTATTTCTATTTTACAGGGGAAGAATTTGAGGTTCAGGAGAGGTTTAAAAAAAAAGGAAACAAAAACTTGTTCATGGTCACACAGCCAGTAAGTATAGAATTTGAACCCAAGGATTCCTGATCACAAATTCAGCACTCTCTCAGCTAGAATCTGCTCCTATCTCTCTAGCCAATCTTTATCTTCTACTTCAGCTCAAGTAACATTTTCTTTCTGAGACCTTCCCCAACTCCTTCAATTTCCACTAATCCCACAAATCCCACACCTGACCTTCAGTATTAGGTTGTGTGACTATGGACAAGTCACTTCAGTATCTGATCTCCGACTCCTCATCAAGAATATGGCAATAGAATGTCTACAAATACAACGTTCAGTGATTGATAGAAAGGCTGAACTTCCTGGTTATATTTGCATCTAGAAGAGAAAGGGCAACCAGGGTCTTGGAGAAAACGCTCTAGATTGTCCATCAGAGTCAGAGGGAGAAAAGACAAGCCCGGCCAAGACGTCTCAGTCTGATGCAAATGCTTGTCAGGTTGGCCAGAAGTAGGTGTATAGATAGAACTCTAATTCTGTGATGGATGAGGCTGGGAGCGAAGGTTTGTCTCTGATTTGGGTCATCCTTTTTACTCTCCCAGCCACATTATGATGGATTATAACATAATGTATATTAAGCAAAGTATTATAATATATAATGTTATAATATATGATATGTTATATAATGTATTATAATATATATATATTATATAATACAATATATATTATATTAAAATATAACACACTAATTTGGCTCTAAGTACTGACTAGCAGCTTTAACTTACATATAAATATTTTACAGGGTCTTTAACAACATTCCAGAGTATTTCAAACAAATGTAAACTTTTTAGAAACATCAGTATTGCTTGACTGGTATTCTCTGATATGATTCAGATAGCCATTTTCACTTTATCTCAGCTAACTGATTCAGGCTGCTTTGTTGTACTATACTAATTTATCACATCACTTGGATATAAGACAACATATAGAGAAAAACTGGGAAAATACTTTATTGGGATTAATATACTATAAGTTCAGTTTGGATTGAAGCTCAGGGAATCAATTTTTTTTTTCAAATCTCAGTTAAACTGTTTTATATCAATGACAACTTTGTCAGTTTGTGGCTATAACGCTTAATATAACATTAAAGTTTTTGAAAATGACATTGTTTCTTGTTAAAGAATAAATGATGCTTGTTGTTGAAAAAAATATAACACACACACACATATATATGTATAGATGGATATATTATGTGGTTGAGAGAACAATACCTAGTTCAAAATAAACATGTGACAAATTCAAAGTGGCCATTCTCTGACAAAAGGAAGATGTATTTAGAGGAAGGGATTACAGAAAAGCATATAGTTAGAATGATTGGAGATAGGAAAGGGGGAACCCCGTTTTAATTGGCGCAAAGATCATGACGGCGCAGTATCCCCATAAATGAATTTACAGGCCCGAAAACCTAGATTGATAAAAGGTTTATTGTAGAAATTTGGAAGTAAAGTTGAAGGTAGAAAGAGGTCAGGGCCAAAGGTGGTCGCTGGCGGGCAGGAACCCTTACATGGCCGGAAAGATACCATGTTTGGGGGGAAGGGCTCCTGCAAAGAGAGAGCTCCAGCTTGGCTCTTTTATACCTAAAAGGGGGTTGTAGGAGGTGCCCCAAGTTCCGGGCGGGCTTTTCAGATAAGGAAGAAACTGTTTGTGGGGAGTTGGGGAAACCTAAGGAGATAGTGGGGGCTGAGAAAACCCAAGCCAGCTCAGATCCTGTGGGGACTGGGCCCGGATATTCAAAAGGGTGCTTTTTGACCAGGATTTGTGAATCAAAGGTCAGCCATGGGGGTTGGGGAATCAGAAAGGAATCTTAAAGGGACCTCAACCCCCATCAAGAAGTGCTTATAGTTAAAAAAGAAAAATACAACTTCCCCAGGGGAACTCACAATTAGCCAGGAGAAAGGAAATACTCCATAAGATGGGAGAAAGTCATTGTCTGGCAGGTTAGACTGAGCAGAGTTAGCTGGAGTAAGAAGAATGGTGCCATTAGAAGGAAGACACTATGAGGAAGAGAGAGTACCTCATGGTGGGTTTAGTTCTGAATGTTTCAAAGAGTTTCATCATAAGCAGATTTTTTTTGTAAAGGAAAATAGCCTTGGGGATTTCCCAGGGAGACAAGAGAAGTAAAGATGGGAACTCAGAGGGAAGGGTGAGGAGCCAGACCTGACAGTTCAGAGGGAAGGGTCAGGTGTCAGATCAGGTCTCAGACCTGTCTAAAGACTTGCTAATCAAGGGGGGATAGACAATGGCAATTGCTAGAGAGTTTCTTTCTAGATAGTCTGGAAAAGTTAAGTTCTCATCAAGGCTGTCTCAGAGGTTGTGGTGGATATCTTTAAAGATGCTAACTATATTGGAGACAGGATAGATGAATTAAAATAAGTTCTGTCTTCACATTGTTCTAAATGAACAGGATTTAGGGTTCTTCTTGACAGGAGGAGAGAGAGTCACATCATACGTATGTATATACATTCATGTATATGTATGTGTGTGTATGCATACATATGTATATATGTATACACACACATACACATTTATAGAGGCAGATGAGTGGTGCAGTGGATAGAATGCTTGACTTGGAAACAGGAAAACCTGACTTCAAAGTCAGCCTCAGATATTTATTAGCTGTGTGATCCTGGGCAAGACAATTTTTGTCTGTCTCAGTTTCCTCATCTGTAAAATGAAAATAATAGGAGTGCTCACCCCTAGTATTATTGTAAGGATTGTGTTTTAATAGTTTAAAAGTGCTTTTGCAGACATAAAAGCGCTACATAAAATCCTAATTGCTACATTTTAATTTGAACCCCAAAGCCCATTAGTATGAAACCCTCTCCTCCTTGGTGGAGATCAGTGTTCGAGTTCTAACAATTTGTCTGTCAATGATTCTAAAGTCTTCGGGCCTTAGGATAGTCCTACAAACACTGCTGACTATAGATAATTTGCTGGCCAGTGATAACCAAATTCCTGAGACAATAGTGAATAGATTCCTCAAACCTACCTGAAAGCCATAAAATTAGAAAGTAAGCAGCATGGAGCTCTGGTCTCTCTAACTTTGTCCTAGAAATTTATCTTCTTTCTCCTGATTCTTTGCTAAATCCTTTTGGAACTTAGCCTGTTTCAACTGGAGGTACAATTACAATAAACTTTGTCTCTTGACTTGGAGATGAGTTTAAGTCTGCAAATTCTTTTGAGATACCTACAAACACTTGACCCCAGCCTCTTGGGGTCTCTATTTGAACCTCAAATAGATGCTTAATAAACATTTGTGAATTATTTGATTGTTATTGTTATATAGCACTTTAAAGATGTTCAAAAATAACTATATTTTAACATTCATTAAAAAAATTTCAGTTCCCCATTTTCTCCCTCCAGTCCTTTACCTATTCATTGAGAAGACAAATGATATATCAATGACTCAGGTGAAATCATGCAAAGCTTATTTCCACATTGTTAATGTGGCAATCCCCCCAACCCCAAGAAAAACAAATTGAAAAAAGTGTAGTTTTAATCTGTACTTTGAGGTTATTTTTTTTAAAGGTCTTTGCATATATTATTTTATTTGACTTCCGTAACAACCTTGCAAGATATATAATTCTCCTTCATTTTACAGATGAAAAAAGATAGAGATTTAGTAACTCATCTAGGATTGCACAGAAAGCAAGTATCTGAGAGAAGGTTTGAATCTAGATTGTCCTGACTGCAAGCCCAGTGCCCATATTCTGACAATTAACTACCTTGATCTCTATATTTTTATTATTATGGTTCAGTCCTCAATTCAATTCACTGAATATTGGTTAAATACCTACCTACATATTGTATTCCCAATACAAAACCAAAAAGGGAATAGTTCCTGCTCTCCCATTTTACTGGGGAAGGGGCTGAGATAGGTTTAACTCAAGCAGAAATGAGCAAATTATATATATATATATATTATATATGTATATATAATATATAGCATATATATACATATATATGCTATATATATACATATATATAATATAGCATATATATACATATAGCAGAGATGAGCAAATTATATATATATATATATTATAGATATATGTGTATATATATATGTATATATACACACATATATATATATACATATATCTATATACACACACATATATATATTTATGAAGTAATGCAAAGTAATTGCAAGAGCATATTTATCATAATTAATTTAATATTTATTATTACCGGGAGAATCAGAATAGGCTGGTAACAGTCAAGTTGTGCTGTAAGGAATGCTACAAGATGGGGGTTTAGTGCATGATATCAGTCAGTCAAGAAACATTTATTATTTACTTGCTGGATGCTGGATATTGCACCTAGGGGACCTGGGAAGGACTACATGTACAGAGGCATGGAGATGGGAGATAGAATCTCATATAAAGGAAAGAAATAAGGAGACCATTTTGACTGGAAAACCTAATACCTCATGGTCAGGGCCAAGATTTATTATTTATTTATTTATTCTATACAATCTATTTAATTATTCTATAGATTTATTCTATGCAATATACACATGGCATGTATTCTGCCTGTCACAAATTTTAGCAAAGGTCTGGTGCCTGATAAAGGGATATGCAAGCTTTTTTCTATAGACAATATGATCAGAGATTTATCTGTAGGATCTATGGATTTTTAAAAATTGAAGACAAATTGCTAAATAAAAATGTCTAGCTTTTCAAAAATATGAAATTTTAAATCATGTTATAGAAAGAGAAAGGCAGTCTGGATAGACTCATGAGTTATAAATGAGTTGTGAAAGTTATAGGTGGCACCATAATGCACAGAACCTTGGGCCTAGAGTCAAGAAGACCTGAATTTAAATTTAGCTGCAGGTACTAGCTGTCTATCTCATGGCAAGTCATTTCGCCTTTGCCTCAATTTCCCCCACATAAAAATGGAGATAATAAGCCCCTGTATCCCAAAGAAACAATAATTATTAAGTGCTTACCATAGTGTCTGGCTTATAGTAAGTTTTATATTGAGCTGTTATAGTTATTGCTATCTGCCGTGGTGGAAGAAATTTCCACATGGATAAAACCTCAAGACCTTGATATATTGACATAATAAAAAAATAATACCTCTAAAGAGTTTATTCAACTTGATTCAGATGTCAATTAATAAGCAAGCATTTATTAGATGCCTACTATTTTCCAGGCCTTTAAGAGCTTACATTATAATATGGGAGATAAAGTGATACATGGGTATGGGCAATATGTATATATATATATATATATATATATATATACATACATATATATATGTGTATGTATGTATATGTATATATAAGTTAGATGCAAGGTTATCTTAGAAGGTAAGTAACCAGAGTTATAGGTCCAATGTTAAGTCACTGATCAATTTTAATGAAGTCACTGAGAATATTGGTGTTTAGCAGGATCAATGATTCTTGAGAACTATGGGATATATTGGGTCAAAGAGCACTTTAATTCTCATTCCTTATTTCCATCACTATTGGTGGCAATCAATTTCAACGTTGCCAATTTTGTGGAAGAGAGTCGGGTGGATTCCAATATTGTCCAGAGTTTGGACACATGATCAATAATTTTGTTGATAGTATATGTGTGTTAGCTATTAGCATCAAAGATTTAGAGCTGAGAAGATCCTTAGAGATTATCCAGTCTAATGTTCTCACTTTTCAGGGGAGGAAACTGAGACCCAGAGATATTATGAGACTCGGCCAGATACATAGTCTTGCTACTGTGTCTCACTTCTGAGAAGTAAAACACTTTCTTTTTCTTGACTTGGATCAGACAAGTTACATTTTGCATATGGATCCCATGTTGGATGCCTGGGACCTGAGATATTCCTAACTGAGTTCCACCAGTTCCTTCCATTCCCTGTACCCAGAAGAGGAGGCTTCCCTTTCTGAATCTGTGAGGGAAGTGATTTCTCTTCCCTGAGAAGAATGGACTGTCTCTCTTGTGCTGACAATCCATTCGGCACCACTTTAATACCTGTCTATCTCTCAGGTGTGTTTCTTCACATACTAAACAATCCCCTGTCATCCAGCATCTCCCATGAATCTTTATTACAAGTCGAGTCCCTGGGTCTCTCTCCACTCCCTATATCCACTCTCGAAAGGTTCATAATTCCTTTTGCGATAGAAAAGTTAGAAATGTTTTACAGTGAAGGGATACACGGGGGATAGATGTTTATCTCGTCTCAGATCATTTGGGACTGAAACACACTCCTTGCCAAGGACAGAAAGCTTAGAGAATGGTTTTCCAGCAATAAAGTCAAGCTGGCTTATTTCTAAGAAACAGTTCAGAACTTGGTTTTCATTTCTGCCCAAGAGGAATGGAAATCAAAGTGATGACAGCAGAGAGTGCCTGAGAGCTGGAGGGGTTTAGATGGTTGGTATATTTTCTTCAGGTGGGAACCTTTCGTGCTGAGGGTGCAGGAGTGAAAAAGAGTTAGGGATAATCAAAGAACTACCTCACTAAGAGCTGATGAAAAAGGGAGGAAATCTGGAAGTGGGAAATTGAACTCTGTGGCTAAGAAATGAAAGGCAATTAGGGCAGTAGAACCTGACAGGTGGAAGGGGAAGGCCAGGGCACTAAACTCGGGGGGCCGGTGAGCCATTCCAGCCTGGGTCCCAAACCTAGTTAATTCTGCATTCTTCACTCCAACAAACAAGGGTCATAGAACAACTAAGTTTGCCACGTCTTCTGTACTTATTTCATTTAAGTCTCTAAATGTACTTGGGAGGTAGGGGCTATTATTCCTCCCATTTTTCAAATTAGAAAACTGAGGCAAAGATTTGCCCAGGGTCTTACAGCTGATAGCTACTTGAGGCCAGATTTGAATCCAGGGCTTTTTGATTCCTCTCCATCTACTCTGCTAACTCATTTCTCCATCAATAAATAGAGAGGAACCGTGACATGAATAATTCAGAACAATGGAGAAGTCTCCTCTGATTAGAAGAGGAGCCAACTTCCCCCTGTCTGTACACCCTGTGCCTTCTTTCTCCTGCTGGGAATAATGTGTCTCCTGAGGGAAGGAGGCATGAGTCCAGGCTGGGCATTCTGCCCCAAAGCAGTGACTTCCATCTGTGTCATCACAGGCTGGCTATTGCCAGCTGATTTTCCAACTGGGATGTGGAGAACCTCTGGTGCAAAAGGAGCAATCCTCCCTTTGATGTCAGATCTCCCATCTGCTGTGCTCATCCCTTAAAGAAACAGAAGAGGAAAGTTGGTGAGGACTTTTTCTCCTATCTTGCAGGTCAGCTTCCATCTCCTCCTGTACCTTTTCCTGTAGGGAAAAAAGTAGTCAAATGGGCCCTCTCATCCAATCATGTACCTCCTCTCTCATATTCTATTTGTCTCCCCACCAAGCTCATCATATTCTTCATCTCTCAGTGATTCTGAACCCCTTTAGATCATCATCTAAACCTCATTCTCCATTTCTTTCCTCCCAATTCCTTATTCTCATGCCCCAAACTCCCATGCCCCCAAATTTCAATCAGGTGTCACTCAGCCATTCCACTCTGCCTTCTGGAACTTCTGTTTCATAGAAAATAAACTTCTCTTCATCTTAAATCTATTATTCTCCCACTCCTACCATCATATTATTACTGAAAGCTGGCTCTTCTCTGATGAAACAGCCTCCCTGACCATCCTTTTTTTTTTTTTTTTTTTTTTTAGGCTGGGATTAAGTGACTTGCTCAGGGTCACACAGCTAGGAAGTGTTAAGTGTCTGAGACCAGATTTGAACTCGGGTCCTCCTGAATTCAAGACTTGTGCTCTATCCACTGGGCCACCTAGCTGCCCCTTGACCATCCTTTCTAGTGATGGTTTGATCTTTGCTCACTCTCCTTGGCTCACTTCTTTTTTTTATTTAAAAAAATTTTATTTAAAAAATTTTTATTATAGTTTTTTATTTACAAGATATATGCATGGATAATCTTTCAGCATTGACAATTGACAAACCTTTTGTTCCAACTTTTCCCCTTCTTTCCCCCACCCCTTCCCCCGAATGGCAGATAGACCAATACATGTTAAATATGTTAAAGAATATGTTAAATACAATATATGTATACATGTCCATACAGTTATTTTGCTGCACAAGAAGAATTGACTTTGAAATAATGTACAATTAACCTGTAAAGGAAATAAAAGATGCAGGCGGACAAAAATAGAGGGATTGGGAATTCTATGTAGTGGTTCACACTGATTTCTCAGAGTTCTTTCGCTGGGTGTAGCTGGTTCTATTCATTACTCCTTGGCTCACTTGTTGAGGTAAGGGGGTTGTAATACTCCTTGCTTCACATTGCCACTTTCAGTTTCTTTCTCTACCTCCTTCACTCAGTAAATTTCCTTCTTAGAGGTTAATTTTATTTATATCTATTACACAATCAAGATGCTGATAGCCATTGTCTATCTTTCTCCACATTGTTCCCCTTACTTCCTCAATGAGCTTTGCATGGCTCACACTTTTTCTATTTCCCAACTCCAGCCCCTATACCAGGAGACTTCCTCTACACTACTGTATTTATTGATGGAGAAATGAGTTAGCAGAGTAGATGGAGAGGAATCAAAAAGCCCTGGATTCAAATCTGGCCTCAAGTAGCTATCAGCTGTAAGACCCTGGGCAATTACTCTCTCAAACGTTTTAACCACTCAGTTTCTCAATCTACTCACTTTCCATGATCTCTTCCATCTTACTTCAGTCATGCACAGAGAAAATAATAACCTGAATCATGTATAAATATACCATTTTTAAATCCCTTATTATAATCATAAGCTTTTGGCTTTTGATCTCTCCTCCCTTCTCCTAGAAAACTATACTCCATATGTTCTACTAAACTCCTCAATTCTTTGTCAGGTCATCTTTGTTGCTCTGACCACTTTCTCCTCTTTCCCCCATTTTGACCTCTTGGTGAATCAATTCAAGTTTACACTATTCTCTTTCCTGGAATTCCTAACTCTTATCACATCACTGATTATGCCTTGTCAAGCCTCAGCCTTAGATCATTCCCACCATTCTCTGCCTTTACACCTTCACACATGCTACTGAACAAAAATGAAAATCTTGCAACTGTTCTGACTGGGTTTGATTAGATCCATTACAAATTTATGTTTGATTTCAACTGGGCCCTCACTGCTGCCAGGTAATCCTACTATATCTGTCTTATCAGCTTCCCACTTTCTACAGCAATTCTTCCAAATCTTTTCATCCCTCTTCAAAGCTCCCATGGCTGACTCTCCCCTTCCCTCCCCCCCCCACTCCCTCATTTGAGAACCTGGTTTCATATTTACAGGAAAAAATGTGCTTCCTTTTATCACTCAAATTCCTTCTTTCACTTGCCTTCATTCCTTCTCATATGATGAGGTGACCTTACGCCATATCTTTGGTAACTCTGCTATTTCATCAAATTATCCCATTCCCATCATCTTCAATAGACTGCCATTCTCTGTCTTCCTTTCTCAGTAATTTATTTTCATTCTCTTCCTGTCTACTGGTTTATTCTGTATGGCTTACAAACATGGCCATGTCTCCCTCATTCTGAAAAACTCTCAGGTCCATCCTGCCATCCCTGATAACATCATCCTCTTTTCCTTTTGTGGCTAAACTCCTCAAAGTTCTACGCTAGATACTTCTCACTTTCTCTTCTCACTCTTTTTTAAACCCCTTAGAATATGTTTCTAATCTTATTCTGCCAAAAATGCTCTCTTCAAAATTGCTAATGAACTTAGTTCCCAATCAAATGATCTTTTATCAATCCTCATTCTCCTCTACATCTCTGCAGTCTTCGACATGAAGTTTGGGGGATGAGAATAAGGAATTGGGAAGAAGGAAATGGAGAATGAGGTTTGGATGATGATCTAAAGGGGTTCAGAATCACTGAGAGATGAAGGATATAATGAGCTTGGGGGAGGGAGGCAAGTAGAGTATGAGAGAGGAGGTACATGATTAGATGAGAGGGCCCATTTGACTACTTTTTTTCCCTACAGGAAATTTACTCTCTCCTTAATAACATCTTCTCTCTGGGTTTTCAGAATTGTCTCCTAATCTTCCTTCTATCTATCTAACTGTTCCTTCTCTGCTTTCTTTACTTGATCCTCACCCAGGTCATGTTCTCCAATTATTGATGTCCCATGGGGTTCTGTCCTGGGTTCTTTTTTCTCTATACTATACTATTTATGGATCTCATCAGCTTTCATGGATTTAAATACCATCTCTATGCTGACAATTTTCAAATATATCTGTTCTGCTGACCTCTAATTTCACGTTTTCAACTGCCCTTCAGACATCTTGAATTGGATGTCCAGTAGATATCTTAAACTTAACTTGTTATCTTTCCCCTTAAATCTTCCCCCATTTTTACTTTCCATATTACTGCAAAGAGCATCATATTCTCTTAATTTCCCAGGCTCCTCATCCAGGAATCCTGTGTTCCTCACTACCTCTTGCCTTCCACATCCAAGTTATTGCCAATACCTCTTGATTTCACCTTTGTGATTACTTTCATACATGACTCTTTTGACACGGATCCCATTCTGGGACAGGTTCTCATCACTTCACACCTGGACTGCTGCAACATCTTCTGGGGGAGGAGTCCGTCTGCCTCTAGTCTATCCTCCATTCAGGAATTTTCCTAAAGGGGTAGCTCTGAATGTGTTATCTGGACCCTCCCCATCAAATGCATGTTCTCTATAATCTCCAGGATCAAAAACAAAATCCTGTTTGACATTTAAAGCCCTTCCTAACCTAGCCTCCTCCTGCCCTTCCAGTTTCCCAACACTTCTCTCCATGGTGCAATCCAGGGACTCTGGTCTCCTGGCTGTTCCATGGACATCTCTTGACTCTGGGTATTTGCTCAGGCTGTCTCCTATGACTGGAACCCTCTTTATTCTTATCTTTTTTACTAACTTCTCTAGCTTCCTTTAAGTTATAACTGAAGAGCCATCTTCTCAGGAAGCTTTTTCCAACCTCCCAACTACAGTTCCTCTCCTCTGTTAATCATTTCCTATGTGTCCAGTTTAGCTTGTTTATACATATTTGTTTACAAATATGGCAGGGATTACCTTTGGCCTCTTTTTTGCATCTTTTCTGCTTACCAAAAATGGTTATTTAGAATGTCAGTAGGCACTTAATACATTTTTATGGACTGACTGGCAGCTGTGTGGCTAATGGATAAGAGAAAGAAGAAGAAGCTAGAGACCTGGAAGTCAATGGGTAGGCTTAGGAATATTCCATACAAGAGACAAGGCCTAAATGAGGCTAATGGCTATGTGAGTGGGGATTGGGGAAGGGACTGGATATCAAACTTGTGGAGGAAATAACAAACATGATTTAGAAGCTGTTGGGGATTGGCCATGAGTAGGAGGGGAAAGTGGAGAATAACTCTTAAGATTATGTACTTAGATCCCTAAAAAAAGGTGTCCTTGATGGAAATAGGAAAGCCATACAGAGGGGTGAACTTCATAGGAAGGATAAGGAGTTTTATTATGGTCATATTGAATTTAAGATAGAAAAATGGCTTGTTTGTACATAGATCTTTATGCATTATTTTTCCTGTTAGACAATGAACTTCATAAGCAAAGAACTGCCATTTATTTTTCTTTCTATCCCCAATGTTTAGCATAGTGCTTGATGGGACATTTATAAATGCTAATTGATTGACTAACTATGAGACATCTAAGTGAATATGTGTCAAGCAGATAGAGAGAGAATTGAAGATGTGAGTCTGGTAGGCACTTAAGTGATTTTTTTTTCATTGATTGGTGCTCTTGGAGAGAGGTAAGAACTAGTATATGTAGATTTGGGCATCATCTATATAGAAATGATAGGGGAACTCATGGGAGTTCAAAAGAGCATTAAAGGATAGAGGGAGAAGAGGGACTATGATGAGTTATAGGGTGAGGGGTATAGATAATGATCTTGCAAAGGATATTGGGAAGAGTTGGTGAGAGAGGAAGGAGAACTGGAAAAGTGATGAACAAATACAGTTCCAGGAGGGAGGGAGGAGGTGGTCAGCATTATTAATGGTACAGAGAGACCAAAGTGGATAGGTCTGAGAAACCCCAGAGATTGGAGAGCTCGTGGTTATGTTTACCAAGTTTCTATATGTTGACCTTTGCTGAATAGCAAGTTAAAAGAGGGATGTACTATGGCACAGTGAAATTAGAGGATCTGGATAAGAATTCTTGCTCTGAAATTTAGGATCATAGAGCTGGAGCTGGGAAGGGATCCCTGAGGTTGTCCTTAACTCTGTACCAGCTGTCTCGCAATAACATTGGACAAGCTATTTAGTGTTTCTGGGTCCAGTTTTCTCCTCTGTGTCATGAAGGAATGGGAATAGATGATCTCCAAGGTCCTTTTAGCTCCAAATCCATTCTACGGTAGTATGAGCTCAGGCTGGGTTTATTCCAGCCAAGGAAAGAGCCTCCAATAACAGCTCTCATTCATCCCTCCCAAGAGCAGCTTGGTTCCATTCTCTCCCTTAGGGGCAACAGCATTCCAATCAACTCAGGCAGACACACTTTGCACAGGGCCGGAGAAGAACTTGTATTTCTGAGCCGTGTTTCTCTGAACCAGGAAATTGCATTTTGCTAGCTATAAATGAACTGGTGTCCCAAGGGGCCCTTCCTGATCCCAATTGTTGGGAGGCAGAAGCGGGGGGAAGGAGGGAGGAGGAGAGAGAGAAGGAGAAAAGAGAGGGGGTAGAGAGAGAAATGGAAAGGAAGAGAGAGATGGGGGAGGGAGAAAAAGGAGGAGGGAGGGAGAGACAGAGACAGAGATAAAGAGACAGAGAGAATGAAGGAGAGAGAGAGAGAGACAGAAGCAGAGAGAGGGAAGGTGGGAAGGAGACAGAGACAGAGGCAGGGACAGAAAGCCAGAGATAGACACAGAGAAAGAGAGACTGAAGAGAGAGACAGATAGAGACAGAGACAAAGAGAGAGACAAAGACAGAGATAGCTATAGAGAGACACAGAGTGTTAGATGAACAGACAAGCATAGAATGAAAGAGAAGACAGAGGAGAGAACAGAGTAAAGAGGAAGAAAGAGAAAACAAAGAAGAGACAAGGAGAGAGAAAAAGAGATGGAGAGAGAGAGATGGAATAACAGGGTAAGGGAGTGCAAGGAAAGGAAAGAGGAATAATATTAAAGAGAGGGGAAAGAGACTGCTAGACAGAGAGAGAAGAAAATGAGAGAGAGGGAGAGGCAGAAGATAGAGGAAAGACTCAGAGAGAGGAGACAGCTTGAGAAAGAGAAAAATGTAAAGACAGAGGAAAAGGTAGGGAGGAAAGAAGAGAGGGAGATAAACAGGAATAGAGACTGATTATAGGAGAGGGAGTAAATAATGGTCATCATACACACACACACACACACACACACACACTCACATATACATACATACAGACAGAAATATTGAAACAGTGACATCTTCCTAACAAAGATAACAGAAAACTGTAGTAGAAAACACATTGGAGTTAGGGTTATGTGTGCTGGTTCAGGACCAGGCTGTTATTTATAAATTGTATACCCAAATTACTTCTGCTTTTTAATCCTCGGTTTCCTCCTCTGTACAATCAAGGAGTTGTAGTAGATAAATTCTGAGGTCTATTCCAGTTCCAGAGCAACACTATAACATCATCATTCTTAAGATAGACACATTTATACACAAGTTCAAGGTTTTCAAAGAGCTTTTTATACAGTCATGGACTAGATACTAGGAGCTATTATGGCCATTTTATAGATGATAAAACAGATTTTGAGGGGTTTGATAATGTATTCACATTCACACAAGAGGCAGGATTTGAACCCGGGTTTTTCCTGAATCCAAGTGTTATACTCCATCTGCCAAACGAACCAACCCCCAAATGGGTTTCATACAAAAGTATTTACGTTTCCAAGGTGCTAGGCAGAAGAGATATAGGGCAGTTGGTAGTGGAATGGATTTGCTCTTTGATTGGTGGTCCTTCCATTTTTTTTTTTGGTTGGCAGACTGGGAACCAATCAATTGATTAATCAAGTTTTCCCTAAATATCCACCATGCATAAGTGCTATGGCAAATAAATAGAGTATCAGCCCTCAAGAACATTAGAGTCTAATCTACAGAATCTCTCTCAGAGTTGGAAGAAATCTCAGGGGTCACCTAATCAAAACTAAAGCTAAATAAGAATTCTTTAAAGCACTGCTGCCAGATGGTCATTCAGATTTTTCCTGAAGATCTCCATAAGGGAGAAGCCACAACTCCCAAGGCAACTCATTGAACTTTGGAGCACTTCTAATTTTTTTTTTTTTTTTTTTTTTACTGATGTCAAATATAAATCTGTTATTTTGCCATTCCCCCTATTGCTCCTGGTTTTCTCATTGGGATCCAAGCAGAACAAAGCTAATCCTTTTTTATTGGACAGTCCTTTAAATACTTTAGCACAAATATTACATTCCTCCATCCCCCTTAAGTCTTATCCTTTCCAGGCTAATTGATGCAAGTTCCTTCAACTGATCCCTGTGAAACATGACTTTGCCTCTCTCCACCATTATTGCTACTCTCCTTGGAAGTATCCTCTAGCTTTTGAGCATTCTTCCACATCATGCAGTCATTGAAAAAACAAGACATATGCCTGTGGAAATGGGAACCAACCATGCAAGACAATGGGGCAACTAGATGCTGCTGCAGTGGATGAAGTGCAGGGCCTGGAATCGGGAAGATTCATCTGGCCTCAGACCTATCCTAGCTATGTGACCCTGGGCAAGTCACTTAATCTGATTTGCCTCAATTTTCTTATCTATAAAATGAGTTGGAGAAGGAAATGGCAAACCACACTATATCTCTGCTAAGAAAACACCAAATGGGCTCATGAAGAGCTGGACATGACTGAAATGATTGAACGACAATGTAAGACAATGTATGGACTTTTTTTTTTTTTTACTGTATCAGTTCAGAAGAAGAAGTTAATGAAGTGATCTGGAATGGGCAGTGGAAGGCTTCAGAAAGAAGGTGGAGTTGGAGTGGATCTGGTGGGCTTTGGCTAGGTGAAGAGGACTGGGGAAGATATATTATAGATGGAAAGGAAGAGATGAATATAAATGCTGAGGTGAGATGCTCATTCAGGGAAAATTAAGCACCTTTGTCAACTGAAACAGAGGGTGAATATAAGGGGTTGGTGGATAATAAGCCTCCATCCAAACTCTGCCAATCATTAAGTGTGATTTATTTCTCTAGCTTTCATTTTCCTTATCTACAAAGTAGGAATTAAACTAGTTAGCTAGTTCTAAATTAACTTTCTAGTTAGTTCTAGTTAGTTTTAGAAAGTTCTAGTTAGCTAGAACTAAATTAAGTTTTAACCCTGATATTTCATATTCTAAGAAATATTCCAGTTCTAATATTGCTTGTTCTAAGTTCCTTCCTAGATATGACATTCCTTGTTCCAAATACTTCCCAATTCTTACATTCCAGGTGTTCTAAGATAACTCCATCTCTGACTTTCCCATGTCCTAAAATTCCCCCACATCAGACATCCTGTGTTCTAAGATCTTCTCAATTAGGAGAGTCTATATTCTAATGTCCCTCCTTGCCCAGCTATTCTAATTTAAGATGCCTTTGTATCTTGATGCTCTATATTCCAAACTTCCTTCTAGCCCTGACATTCCATGATTCCATAATTCTAGGCCAGTGCTGATTGACAGCCAATAAGACATTAGAACCACTCTTCTGGGATAGGGGCTATCTCAAATCATTCCCTCTCTCTGGTCTCTTTTCTCCATATGGCAGTGCTATTGGTCTTTAAGAGATGGCAGTTATAGCCAAAGAATAGAGCATCCCTCCCATTGCTGCCAAAAGCAAAGACTAAAGCTGAAGATCTTTCATCATGATAATAAACAGACACATTCATTTCAGTTATCCTTTTCTGACTTTAGAGTGTTCAAAGATGTACCATTTGGAGTCATAGAATCTTTTCATTGTACTCTCCTTGCTTCTGTCAGACTTTGAGTTGTTTTTGTTGTTTGTCCTTCCTTTTGTTGGTATTCAACAGACAATGTGGACCTCTAATGAACTTAATGTTTCAGCAACAACTAAAGAATCCCTAATCTGATCCATCCCCTCCGAATGTCTCTGGATTTTGTTCAAGGTCCTTAGAGATTCTGGCATACATCCTAGCCTGAGGATCATCCAGCTGTAGTGTGAATGCTGTGTGTAGTCTTTCCTTTGGGGTGTTTAAAGGAAAGCAAGAAAAAAAATCCTTGGTAGAGGATAAAGTCAATTACTGAAGCTAATTGCTCATGTATATGATATCATTTTATAATTGCACCATGCTGAGCTTCACAGTCAATCTGTGGAGTTTTGGCCAAATCACTAATCAAATTAGTCTCTTGGAGGAGCTAGATTTCCTATCAGCACCATGTCCCATAAAGACCTTCCAGAAAAAAGCATAATTGAACCAGGGAGTTGGCTGGGGCAGAGGCTTCATCTGTTATTTCGATAATAAGTGAATATACATTCAGTGTCAGTAGCCACTCAGGAAGCTGAGATTGTCAACTTCCCATCATTGACATGTTGCCAGTTTAATTGTGGGTGTTCTTTAAGGCTCTGGACTGGGTCTTCTCTTTTCTCTCAATACTCTCTCCTCTAATAACCTCATCATTCCTATAACTTTAACTAATATTTCTATGCTGATGACCCCAAGTTCTATATATCCATTCCTAATTTCCTAATTTCCCATCTCATCTCCTTAGCTGCCTATTTGACACTTCAGACTATTATATTCTATAGGCATCATATCTCAAATAGAACTCAGTCTATTTTGAAAGAGGATGAAAGGGAATGGACAATAGGAGAAGAGGTAGGTATGAGACAGAAAATAGGAAGAAGGAATACTTAAAAAGGGCTAAGAAAAAGAAAGGATAGAGGTGCATGTGCTTAGAAGATGGAGTCAGAGGACGATTCACAATGGTCCCACTAAGTCTCAATTAAAGTTCTGCCAAAAGACATACTCTGGGAAATTATCTATTCAGATTATAATGTCACTGAAAAAAAAGAATATTTTAAGGAATGCTTCTCCTTTATCTTCCTCTCATTCTTTCTTTTCTTTTCTCTCCTCCTTTGTTCTTTTTTCTCTTTCTCCCATAATCATATTATATTCCTTATTTTCCCCTCTTTTTCCTTTACTGCTTTTCCCCTACTTATTTTGTCTTAATTTTTCTTCTACTTCATTACCTTTGTTTTCATCAGAATCATGTTTCTGCATTCATGAGATATTGTGCCAAACCAGTTAAATGAACATGGAGGCTAGCTTCTATCAGTTAACCATTGGAAATGAACACCAGTTTTATAGACACACTGGGGAAAGGACAACGAGAGACCCACACAGCTATTTCAAGTATCCACACCCTGAAAAACAGAGAACAAGATTCACAGGTAATACACTCAGCAAAAGTAGCCAGGTCCTAAGTCAGGTTCATTTCTTTTTTTTTTTAAGTCAAGTTCATTTCAAACAGAAATACTAATACCATTCATTAAAAAAAACAAACTAAAACTCTGCTTAAATCCCGAGTTTAACCAAGATACTGAGGACATGCATGTCACTGTAGAAATAAGAGTGACTGGCACAGTCTTGCAAAGGTGACTGAGCTGAAATATCTCTCAGCAATCCTGAAGAAGGAGGAGATGATAAATATAACAATGATTTGTGGGTCAACATTATCTGTAAAACATGTTGAAAGATTCATAGATATATCATGTAAGAAAGTCAGTCTTGGAACCATTTTTACTTTATTATATATTATATATCAAAGCCAGAATTATATAAAAAAAAAGAAAATTATTCTCTTCTTTTAGACTTGGACAGTTGTGGAATTGGGATGTTTCCTTCATCATGGAGGCCCTTTGAAAACCCCTTTCCTCTCACATCTAGAATTCACTTTCAATCCAAATTCAACTTTCTCTACTGTATTTTGGAGTTAGTCTATTAAGCTAGAGGACATGATTAACAGGCTCTGTCTATAGAGCCCTGTTTTGGGTAGTTGTCATTGTCATCCCACAGGACTTTGGAAGGAGCATGGTGACTTTCTGATAGAAATAAAGAAATTTAGAGTTTTTGACATGTACTCCATACCTCCATGGAGACAATTTACTCCCTAGGCTTGGAACCTAGCCCAAGGGAAGAAGAAATTTTATTGACTCAAAAGGCTTAAAGATGAATACAGTTTAGAAGTAACTGTTTAGATTAAACTCCATTACCCTTAATAAATAATTAACCTACCAGATGTAATGCATTTTAAAGAACCACATCCTTCCATCCAGACTGAACGTGCCCAGAACAAACATTTGGTGTTTGTGTTCAAAATGGACTGCCTCAAACTACCAATTACATTCAGTCTTGACTTTGCTCCTGAGAAGGCAGAATTTTTGGTAGAATTGACATTTTCTGGGCACAGTTTCAAAGACAGTAAATTTTATGAGATGAAGGGATAGAAAAAATGAAGTTAGGAAAACTTCTTGGATTCCATAGAATCATTTGCATTCTATTTTGTGAATATTTATTAATCACATATTATGTGCATATTTTATTTAGTTTATGGTAGGATGTTTAGAGAGTCTAGATAGGGCATGATCCCTGCCTTCATGGGGCTTATATTCTAGAATTGGATATGACATAAACAAAGAAAATTAATAGTACAAAATAATAGAAAAGTGTTTTTGAGACATTCAAACAAGGTACAATATGTCTGGGAAGAAAGGTAATGAGCTAGAGAGTTCAAGTAAGGATTCATGGAGGAACTGGCATTTGAGCTGGACTTTAAAGAATAGGTAGCAATTTCATATATGGAAGAGCATGTGAACCAGGCCTAGTTAATAGCACAATCAAAGGCAAGGAGGGGGGAATTGAAAGGAAATAATAAATAGACCAATTTTCTGGAGCCACGCTTGTAAATAAGCATTAGGAAATAAAATCAGAAAGTTAGGATGGTATTGGATTTTAAAACGCCTTGAATGTAAGATATTATGAAAGTGGAATCAGCAGGATTATGTAACCAATTGATATGGGAGATGAGTGAGAGAAATGAGTGAACAGTTAAGAACCTGAAAAAAAGAATGAATGGTTGATGAAAAAAGTGAAATCAAAAGGAGCAGATTTCATGTGGTGGTTCAGTGAAGCCAATGTTTGTTGGCAGCTAGACAGTGCATGAATGGTGGATTGTGGATAGTAGATAAAAGGCTGGGCTAGGAGTCAAAAAGATCTGAGTTCAAATCTGATCTCAGAAGCTTAATAGCAATTTAGACTCTGGGCAAATTCTTTTAGAATAGTACCCCATCTGTGAAATAGGAACAACATTAGAATCTACTTTACATAGGAACAACATTAGAACCTGCTTTACAAGGTTGTTATGAAAAACAGATGAGTGAAAACATATAAAATGTACTTTCAGATGTTTTTTATCCTGTTATCTTTCATAAGCTACACATCTAGTGGAGCCAAGTTGACAAAGAATAGACAGGTCTTTGAGCTCCTCTTGGCTTCCCTCAGATCAACACCAGATCAAGCCTCTGAATGGGTTTTGGAGTGACAGAACCCACATGGAGTGTACCAGCAGAAAATATTTTGGAAGGATTTCAGGAAAGTTCTCATTTTTCCCATTTCTCCAATTTCCAACTTCAAAAATTCTATTTTAGGGGGCAGGTAGGGTCAGGGGCAGTGCAGGGACCCAGGGTAAAGAAGCCTCTATGGGGGGGAATCTATGGGAGGCTCTTAGTCAAAATATAGCAGTGTTGGCTACTCTGTCCCGGTTCAGAAATCAGTAGATCAGCAGACTAGCTGCGAGACCTCCAGTGTAACTACAGAATGCAAATAATGAGCCCGTAGGGTTCAGGGGCTCACTAACAAGCAGGACTTGGCCACACTCACCAGCCTGGACCCCAGGGCATCATGAAGCCACTATCACCTGTACAGGAAGATTGGAACTATCTCCTCTTTGCCCCAAGAGCAGACCTCAACCTTTAAGAATGAGCAAAAATACAAAAAGAGCTCTGACCATAGATAGCTATTATGAACAGAGGGAAAAACAGACCTCAAACCTTGAGGGCATTAAGGCAAAATGTCCCCAGATGAACTCTCAAAGGGTGATTTGGGTTGGTGTATAACTCAAACGACTCTGTTAGAAGAATTAAAAAAGGATTTTAAAAAAGAATTAGAAGAAAAATGGGAAAGAAAATGAGAGCTTTGCAGGAGAGTTTGGAAAAGGAAATGGAAATTATCTGAAGAAAACTTCTTAAAAATAGATTTGGTAAAATAGAAAAAGAATATAACTCCTTAAAATAGATTTGGTGAAATGGAAAAAGAATATAACTCTTGGGGAAGCTAGTTGGTATAGTGAATACAGAACCAGCCCTGAAGTCAGGAGGACCTGAGTTCAGATCTGTTCTCAGACACTTAACCCTGGGCAAGTCACTCAACCCCAATTGCATCAGAAAAACACACACACACACACACACACACACACACACACATAATTCTTTAAAAATAGATTTGGTGAAATGGAAAAAGAATACAATTCTTTGAAAAACAGAATTGGCAAAAATAAAGACAGAGAAGAGCTCTCTAAAAATATAATATCTGAAATGGGAAAAAATCTAATGAACACAACAATTCATTGGAAAGTTCAATTGGCTAAATGCAAAAGGAGGTAAAAAAAGCTAACTAAAGAAAATAGTTCACTCAAATTAGAATTGAACTAATGGAAGTGAATGACTCAAAGAGACATCAAGAATCAGTCAAAAACAAAAAAAAAATGAAAAAAGATAAAAGAGAATGTAAAATATCTCATGGGAAAACAAGTTACCTGGAAAATAGATACAGGAAAGACAATTTAAGATTTATTGGACTTCCTGAAAACCATGATAGAAAGAGGAGCCTAGATAACATCTTTCAAGAAATCATCAAGGAAAACCGTGATGTCCTAAAACCAGAAGGTAAAATAGTAATTGAAAGTATCCACCAATCACCTCCAAAATGAAAACTCCAAGGAATATTGTAATTAGATTTCAGATTACCAGATCAAAGAGAAAATACTTCAAGTAGCCAGAAAGAAACAGTTCAAATATTGAGGAGCCACCTTCAGGATTACCCAGGATCTAGTAGCTTCCACTTTAAAGGATTGACGGGCCTAGAATATGATATTCCAGATGGAAAAGGAGCTTCAACTATCCAGCAAAATTAAGCATAATCTTTCAGGAAAAATGATGGCCATTCAATGAAATAGAAGACTTTCATTTATTTTTTGGTGAAAAGATCAGAACTGAAGAGAAAATTTGATTTTCAAATACAGAACTCAAAAGAAAGATAAAAAGTAAAAAGGAAAGAAAAAAAACTATGTTTTTAAGGTTAAAAAGTTTAGACTTATATGAGAAGATGATACGTTTAACTCTTGAGAACTTATTTTTATTAGGGGTATACTTAGAGGGTGTAGGCATAATTTGACTTTATTGTGATGATAATAAAAAAGAAACTGGGGTAGAAACAGAATTGTACTGAAAAAATAGGAAAGGGGAGGTAAAATGGGGTAAATCATATCACATGAAGTGACAAAAAAGACCTATTATAGAAGGAAAGAAGGGAGGGGAATGAGAATCATGTGAACTCATCAGATTTGGCTCAAAGAGAGAATATCATATTTAGTTTGGTATAGGAACTTGTCTCACCCTATAGGGAAGTAGGAGGGGAAAGGGAAAAGGAAAGGGGAAAACTAATATAAGGCAGTGCAGAAGTAAAAGGGAAAAGGGATAAGGAAGAGAGGAAAAGGAGGGGCTGTAAAATGGGAGCGCTGATGGAGGGAGGTGATGGCTAAAAGCAAAATACTGGGGAGAATGGAAAGATGGAAAGGAAAGAGGAAAAGTACCATTTGGGGAAAATAAGGTGGTGGGAAATATAGTTAGTAATTTTAACTTTGAATATGAATGGGATGAATTGTCCCATTAAATGTAAGTGGATACCAGACTGGATTAGAATCTAGAATCCTATAATATAAGAAATTTACAAGAAATACATCTAAAAAAAGAGTGTTATGTTTCAACTGAAATGAAAAAAAAAAGCATGGGTAGCAATCCTGATCTCAAATCAAGTTAAAGCAAAAAAAATACACTTAATTTAAAGAGATAAGGAGGGAAACTCCATTTTGCTAAACCATAGATAATGAAGTTATAGCAATACTAAACATATGTACCACATGATATAGCATCCAAATTCTTAAAGGAGAAGTTGAGCGCTGCAAGAAGAAATAGACAGAAAAATTATACTAGTGGAGGATCTCAACCTTGCTCTATCAGTACTAGATAAATCAAACCATAAAATAAATAAGAGGTTAAGGAGATAAATAGGATTTTAGAAAAATTAGGTATGATAAAAATTTGGAGATAATTGAATGGGGACAGAAAGGAATATAATTTTTTCTTGACAGTATATGTAACCTACACAAAAACTGACCATGTATTTAGGACATAAAACCATCCAAATAAAATGCTGAAAGGAAGAAATAGTAAATATATCTTTTCAGATCATAATGCAATAAAAATTACATGGAATAAAGGGCCAGGGAAAGTAGACCAAAAATTAATTGAAAACTACAACAAAACATGGACACAATCAATAATTTCATCCAAGAGAATTACAATAATGAGACAACATCCCAAAATTTATGGGATGCAGCCAAAGCAGTTCTTAGGGGAAATTTTATAGCTTTAGGTGCTTACGTGCATAAAATAGAGAAAGAGGAGATCAATGAATTGGGCATGCAAATAAGAAAGCTAGAAAAAGAACAAATTAACCCCCCCCCAATTAAATACCAAATTTGAAGTTCTGAAAATAAAAGGAGAAATTAATAAAACTGAAAGAAAACTATTGAACTAACAAACAAAACTAAAAGTTTTTTATGAAAAAAAAACCCAACAAAATAGATAAACCTTTAGTTAATTTGATTAGAAAAAGGAGAGAAGAAAATCAAATTGCTATTATCAAAAATGAAAAGGGTAAACTTTCCACCAAAGAAGAGGAAATTAAAGCAATAATTAGGAGCCATTTTGCCCAAATCTATACCAATACATCTGATAATCTAAGTGAAATGGATGAATAATAAAAATACAAATTTCCCAGATTAACAGAGGAGAAAATAAATTACTTAAATAGTCCCATTTTAGAAAAAGAAATTGAACAAGAAATTAATCAACTCCCTATGAAACAGTGCTTCAATTTGTTTTTCTTTCTTGTGTGTTTTTTTCCCTTTTAGTCTGATTTTTCTTGTATGACATGACAAATATGGAAATATGTTTAAAATAATTGCATATATTTAAATCTCTATCAGATTGTTTGCTGTCTTGGGGAGGGGAGAGGTAAGGAAGAGAGGGAGAGAGAGAAATTTGAAACATAAAGTCTTACAAAAATAAATGCTAAAAATTATCTTTAATAATGACAAATGTTGGAGGGGAAGTGGGAAAACTGGGACACTAATACATTGTTGGTGGAATTGTGAATGGATCCAACCATTCTGGAGAGCAATTTGTAACTATGCCCAAAGAGTTACCAGACTGTGCATACTCTTTGATTCAGCTGTGATACCACTGGACTTGTATCCCAAAGAGATATTAAAGAAGGGAAAGGGACCCACATGTGCAAAAATGTTTGTGGAAGTCTTTTTTTTTTTTTTTTGTTGGCAAGAAATTGGAAACTGAGTGGATGCCCATCAGTTGGAGAATGGCTGAATAAGTTGTGTATATGAATGTTATGGAATATTATTGTTCTGTAAGAAATGATCAGCAGGATGATTTCAGAAAGGCCTGGGAAGACTTATATGAACTAATGCTAAGTGAAATGAGCAAAACCAGGAGAACATTGTGCTTGACAAACAGCAAGATTATACGATGATTAGTTCTGATGGACGTGACTCTCTTTAACAATGAGATGATTCAGACCAGTTCCAATAATCTTGTAATAAAGAGGAACCATCTGTACCCAGAGAGAGGACTGTGGGGACTGATTGTGGATCCCAACATAGCATTTTCACTTTTTTGTTGTTGTTTGCTTGCATTTTATTTTCTTTCTCATTTTTTCCTGTTTGATTTGATTTTTCTTGTGCAGCATTATAACTATATAAATATGTGTACATGTATAGGATTTAACATATATTTCTACCATGTTTAATATATGTTGGATTACTTACCATCTAGGGGAGGGGAGTGGGAGAAGGGAGGGAAATTGGAACACAAGGTTTTGTAAGGGTCAATGTTGAAACCTATCCATGCATATGTTTTAAAATCAAAAAGCTTTAATTAAAAAAAATAAAAACTATCATTACATGTATTTAGAAAAATAAAATACTATCTAAGTAAAAAAAGAATTAGTGCTTTAATGACACCCAATTTAAAATAAGAGAATTAGGTTAAGTGATGCTTAAGATCCTTCTCAGCTCTAACACTCTTGGTTTTTATCATCATCTTATCAGATCTTAAGATTTGAAACAGTAATAGACTTTGAGGTCATTCAATTGTAAGTATTCATTTTTTCAATGGATTATCCAGGCTATAAGCACCCGATGCTAGATTAGAACCCTGGTTTTCTAGTGCTCTGTCCACCAGATCACATTTTCTCTCACTTGATAATACCTAACACTTCTAACACTGTATAAGAAACCAGATGAATGATGTCATGATGTATGGGAACTGGGATTTATTGGGTTGGGAGAAGGCTGGCTCAGCATTTGAGGTTGCTGACCTCCAGCTTGCATCTGCACTCTCTGGCACCAAGTGTTGTTTTTTATTCTGAACTTGTAGATCTCAATGAATCATGACTCCAGGGCTCAGTGAGTCCTTGGAAATGGGGGAGTTGGAAATTAATTGGTGAAGACAATTTGGATGCATCATTTTAGCATTTAATGTGATGTGTTAGATGTTTAATTTTCTAAGCAGATTTGAACACCCCCTCCAAAAGTTATTTGATTTTCTTAAACATCAGCTAATTGCACCTTTCATATATATTCCTTTTTCTTAGTCCCACATCCCCAACCCTCTCAGGCCTTCATTTTTACTCGGATTCTTGCAAAAGTCTCCTCATCTATTTCATTCCTTTAAGTCGTTACCCATTGTCATCCTCCACACAGATGCTAAAATGATTTTCCCAAAGTTTGGGTCTGTTCATGTCACCCTCCTCCTCAGTAAACTCTAATAACTCCTATTACCTCTAAAATCAGGTTTAAACATCTCACTTGACATTGAAAACTCTTTACTACTTGGTGACTTTCTATTCTTTTCTCATACTCTTCTCCACACATTGTATGGTCTAATCATAGTGTTTTATTTACTGCTCTCACATATGACACTCCATTTCCCACTACTCATCTCTCAATGCTCTTATGTAAATTTACCCCCATGCTGAGAATGCTCTTCACCTTATCTTCTCACCTCTTCCTCTTACTATTTCTGGCTTCTTTCAAGATTCAATTCAAACAGTTCAAGATTTTCCATATTCAACTCAACCCAACCTCTGCATGTAGTGCCTTTCCACGGAAGGTCATATAGACAAACTTTATACATCTTGAAATAGATATATATATATATATATATATATATATATATATATATATATATATATATATATATGTTATTCAGTCATACCATCTTCTGCAACCAAGGTATTATTTTAACTCAAACTATAGAATCTTTTAATATATGTAAATACATGTGAATATATTAAGTATATGTAAATATAAATGCATACAAATACACACTATACACACACATATATCTATATCTACTTGCTGCTATTACAATTAGATTGCAATCTCCTCGAGGACAGGGGAAATTTTTGCTTTTTTTTTTTTTTTTTAATCTTCAAAGCTTAATTAACCAAATTAATAAATGGACCTCTTTCTTTGGAATGTAGAAGTCATATACCGGGTTCAATTCTTTTTTCTTTTGTTGTTATCCTTCAATTTATTTTACCTTCCCCAATCACACATTTCTTTACTATCCCAGTGAAGATCCCTTGTGGGGGGACATCTCCCAAGATATCGATCTTAATAGTATTTTATTTATTGTGGCCAGTTCTATCAAGAATCAGGGCTGCTGTATATGTAGGCTCCAAAGCAACGGAACAGAACCTGGTGATCTTTTTTTTTTATCTTTTCAATAAAAATAAAGACATTTATTGAGCATCTTATAGGCATGTGGTTTAGTGATATACAATGTGTATCATATGTAGTTTCTACTCCTAATAAGCATAGAATCTAATGAGGGAGTTACGACAAGAATATCAATAAATATAATACAAAGCAGTATGTGATTAGTGTTAAAAGAGGGGTATGGAAGACATAATATGAAAATCTCAAGGAAGAGAGAAAACTATCTAATACTTGATCAATAACACATTTATAACCATCTAACTAATGGGGAAATTGAGACACTCAACTGCCTTGTTCACTTAATGTTTATTCATATCAATGAGTCCCTCAAGATAGAATTGGACCATGGTGATTTTGGCTACTTGCTGTGTGGTATATATATATATATATATATATATATATATATATATATATATATATATATATATATTAATATAAATATCAGTTCTCAGGGGCCTGAGACAGCAGACTTATAGGTCTGAGCCATGGAGAGAATTTGCCAGCCAAAATGGATTGGGAAGTCAACATTCAAAGAGAGATAATCTTGCCATGTGATCATTGATATTGATGTACCCCTGACTGCCCTATGGCTCATTTCCTGAAGGTCAGCTACATTATATTTCATGTCTCTACCAGAGTTGTCCAATATCAATAAAGGACACCAAATGTTCAAATGGATTGCGGTATGTGAGGAATGGTAAGACTGACTAAACTATGCAATGTGTAGATAAGAGTATGTGAAAAGAATAGAAAAATTGCAAGGAACCGAGTAGTAAAGGATTTTCAATGTTAAGTGAGATGTTTAAAGGAATTAAGGGGACATTTAAAGGATTTGCCATTGTCTCCAGACCTCACCCATGATATTTCCTAAAGTATAGGCTATAATTCCCCTGGATCTCAGTTCCATTTATCAACTAACAGATTAATTCTTATGAATGAATATTTACTTCAAAAACCATAATAATTAATGTTCAAATATACTCCACAATATATAGGGCTAAATGCCAATATCCATACCTCCTCAGTCTCTGGGGAGGGAAGGGATTTAACTCCATAGCTTAGCTTAGTTCCTATATGGGGGCAACTAGGTAGTGTGGTCAACTAGAGTGCTGGGCCTGGAGTCAGGAAATGCTAAGTTTCAATCTGGCTTTAAACAATGACCAGCTGTGTCATTGTTTGAGTTTGTGTCATGCTTGTTTGAGTTTCTGGAACTGGAAAATGGGAATAACAATAGCATCTGCCTTCCAGAGTTGCTGTAAAGATGAAATATGATAATAATTATAAAGTGCTTAGAATAGTGCTTACCACACAGCAAGTAGCTAGCTATTAATATAAATATTAGCTTGTCATCATCCTCATCTTCTTCTTCTTCATCATCATCATCATCAACATCATCATCATCATCGTCGTCGTCATCGTCATCGTCATCCTGTAGCACAGTCTCAAGTTTCAAGTCTACACCTGCTTCAGGTTCCTGAGTCTAGTTTCTCAAGTCTTCCCTGGCAAGACTGTTGGCTGTAACATTCCACCCAGCATCCTAGCTCCATAACTCAATTTCCCTAGTCTTATGAGGTTATCACATGCACCTGAAATTGAGGAAAACAAATCAAATAGAGCAAGCAAGGACCCCAAAATAGGCTAAAAGAGAAAGGGAATAGATCCCATTTCCTATTTGTGGATTTGTGCATTATGGAGGAACCATCACTTAAAAACAACAGGAAAGAGTTGTTTTTCTGTTGGTCTAGAAAATTTTAAAGATGTAGCATATTCCGACTTTGTAGCCAAGCCATGTTCAAGGGCTAGGTTCAAAACACCCAGAACCCCATAAAAGCTTGACAGCTGAAAGAGACCTTAAAAGTCATCTAGTTAGAACCCATGATTTTACAAATGGAGAAACTGAGGGCTAGAGAAGAATAGTGGATTGTCCAAAGTCAAACAAGCAGTAAATCATAAAGATGGGGTTTAAGCCTCTCACTGCCAATTCAGTCTTTCACTGAGTCACACTGATCTCTGTCCCTGGGTTGACCCAGATGGGAAAAAGGCATAACTGAGTCTTCCAAGCATGAATGAACAGGACATTGGCAGGGGACCCTGAGGCATTTATCAAAAACATTTATGAGATTGCTTGGCAGGTCCCCAGGTACCACTAGTCCTTAATCTTTATTAAGTTGGGTGACATCCCTGTTGCACATTGGAATGCAAAACCCATCAGTTTGGAAAACAACTGGAAGGCCAGTGTCACCATAACTCCCATCAATGACTGGACTTACTCTTGCTCTAGAATCACTGATCAGGTGGTCTGGGTCAGTCAACTTTGAGCATGGTGATGGCTGGCAACAATTCTCCCCAACTTCCTCTGTTCCCTGGCAGAAATAAACAGAACAGCAAATGACTTATTTGCTCCTCTTCCCAAATAAATCAGTGGCATAATGCAGCTGCCAGGCATTCTACGGTACAGTGTTCACGATGCAATTAACTCGAAAATTGAATTGATGGGCATTGATTTTCTTAATAAAGTTATTGTAATATATTCACTAGTTAGAACTTGAAGTAGAAAACAGACATTTTGTTTCTGATTAGGGGACCTGTCTTTATAAATCACCTGGGCCTCATAGAAACATAACTTTTCAAATTATCATTTTCCATTAGGACTTAAATACCCATCATCTGGTTATTTATCTTTTTTCTGCTAGGATGCCTTCATGGCTTCCATAGGCAGCTCGTCAACCAAAAGAGAAAGATTTAGGACCATTAGCTCCCTGAATTATGGGCCAAGAGAAGAGGAGGATGTAATATTTTAAACAAACAATGGACTTGGAGTCAGGAGATCTGAGTTCAAGGATGTCAATTTTTGACTGTGTGGCTTTAGCCAAATCACTTCCCTGCTCTGAGTCTCACGTTCATACTTGGTAAGATGGAGGAGAACAGAGCATTAGAAATTGAACAAGCATTTATTAAATGCCACTAAATGAAAAGCATTGTGTTATCTTATTTGATCTTCATAACAATCCCATAAGTTAGATGTTATTATTGTCTCCATTTTACAATTGAGGAAAATGAGACAAAGTAAATGACTTGTTCAGGGTCATACAGCCAAGTGTCTTTGAGTCCATCCTTCAAGGCCAAATTCTATCTTTTAGGAAGACTCTTTCTAGATCATATTAATTTGAAAGAATCTCTATAAATATCTGTGACATTCCCAATTTATTTCTGGCTTGCTTTTTCCATCAAGGTAAATGAGATGTTCAAGAAGGACTAGAACCTCTGGTATGAGATTTTGCTGAGCCCTAAAAGAGCTGCTCATCCATCTTTGTTGTCTATCTGATCTACCCAATGCTCACTTATAGCATGAAGAAGCTATAGCATGTGCAATGTAAACATATGTTGGTGGATGGGCTAAACCAGGGTAAGAATAATCAGCAGCCTCAGCCCATTCATTTCAGTGAGTTAAGGAGCCGTCTACCCCAATGGATATGTGAAGATTTTCCCTAGTGGAAAGTAGATGAGAACAATTTGTTCCAATAGCTATGAAGCCAGATGAAGGAGATGCTCTAGAGCACTTGAACTTGGTGTGACTTTAAAGATACCAAGGTCATCCAATGCATCCCAAGCCATCATGGTCTTCCTGATTTTTGTCTTGCCATGGGACTTCAATGATTGGAAGAAAGAGTAATTTTATCTTCATTAAAATGCTGCTGGGAAGATTCTGCTGTTATCCCCATTTTATAGTTGAGGAAACTGAGGCAAACAGATGTTAAATGATTCACCTGGGGGTCACACATTAGTGTCTAAGGCTAGATTTGAACTCATATCTTTCTGATTCCAGGCCCAATATTCTATCTAATACTTTACATAGCTGCTCATGAATCCTTTTTCCAGATGTGATCCACCTCTGTCCATAGCTCAATCAACTGATTTCACTTTCCACCCCAGGTTTGGATGTTTACATCCTTTATATATGACTCTCACATGTCTAACTCAAAGTCAGGCTCAATGGACCCATCCCTAGACAGAAAGTTCCATTTGTTCCTGAAATCTTTCTTTGGTACTCTAATCCCCACTTCTCTCTTCTCTGATGCTAATACTTGTAGGAAGGATCATATGATTTAGCATTGACCATACGCAGTAATAACTGTAATGAGGAGCAGGCAACAGTACTTGGTCTCCAGATGCTGGAATTCAAGATGGCACCTTCAATATCTTCTCCAATGTACTTTTCCTATACCCATACATGATAGCATTTGTCCTACAGAGATAGGCTCATCCCAAAAATACACTTCCCCTTCCCCACTGTCACTTGTCAGATGGAATCCTGCCTTCTTCCTTCCCCATCCTTTTTCTACTGGCCAAGGCAAAATAATTATAGGACCATACTCTTGTAGATTAAGAGCTGGAAATGATCTTGAGATCCTAGAATACAATCCGCTCATTTTACAGATGAAGAAATAAAGGCACAGAGAGATGAAATAATTTGTTCAGGGTACCCAGCTAGTAGACGTCTGAGTCAGAATCCAAACTCTATTCTCCTTGATCCCAAGTTCAGTTTATAGTTCTATTTTATTATGTGTTAGTACTTCATTTCTTCCTCTGCATTTTATATCCTTAAAGGTCATATCAAATTCTCTTGTATTTAACTTTTTTGAAGGAACTGAGAACTGTAACCTGGAGAAGAGAAGCTTTGTTTTATTATTTAAAAGCTTTTGTAGGAAAAATAAGACATACTATGTTCTGCTTGGTTCCAGAGTGCAGAGCTAGGTGAAACTGGGTGAAAAATGGAAAGGTAAATTTAAGTGTGATCACAGGAAAATCTTTATAACAATTAAACACAGTCTGAGTAAATAAACCTCCAAACATAGAGTAGACGATCTCTGGAGACAATAGGTCACACATCCCTTTTGATCTCCATGCCAGTCTTTGATGATCATTTATCATGTACGTTGATGAGATTTTTGTTCAGCCGTGGGTTGGACTGGATTGCCATTGACTTCTGGTTCTAAAGATTGGGAATTATTTGATTCTTATCTAAATAGACTCCTCATGACAGAGAGATAGAAAAGACCATTTTTTCCCCTCCATTTCTGAAGAGGATCAATAACCTCATAGGATGACATCTTGACTCATGTATGAATTAGATTTAAATGAGACAAGAATCACACAAAATCATCAGTTTCACTCTTTCTTCCAAATTCATCAAGATTCAGCGGCAAGACAAAAGTCAAGATGACTGGTGATGACTTGGGGTATAGTAGATGACCTTGACATCTTGATGACAGACCAAGCTCTAAGTGCTCCATAGTTTCTGCTTCATCCATCTTCATGGCCATTGCAACAAATTGTTCTCATCCATCCATTCCATTGGGGGAAATCTTCACATGCTTGGGGTAGATACCCCCTAACTCACTGATGGGTTTGTGGTCTACCACGTACCCAGTAATCTAGTTAAGTCTGTCTTTTGAGAGTATTTACCATAATGTGGCTGCTGTGGATGCTACAGCTTCTCAAAGCCACAGTTAAGTGCCAGGAGAACACCAAAGATGAATAAGCAGCTCTGAAAAGGGTTTGACAGTCATCACACCAGAGGTGCTAATCTTTTCTATTTTTTCCCAGACTGAAGCTCTTAAGGGCAGGGCAGAAATAATCCTCTCCAGATTAATTTACTCACTTACTCCTGGTTCAATACTAGGGATGGGACAGATATGGCTATAGAAATTAAAAAAAAAGTCAATCAAAGAATACCTAGCTAGTTATCTTGAAATAAATCCAAGGCTGGATGTGGTTCTTTTCCTTTCTTTCTTTTTTTTTTTTTTCTGAGGCTGGGGTTAAGTGACTTGCCCAGGGTCACACAGCTAGGAAGTGTTAAGTGTCTGAGACCAGATCTGAACTCGGGTTCTCCTGAATTCAAGGCTGGTGCTCTACCCACTGCACCACCTAGCTACCCTGGTTCTTTTCAACAATGAGGTGATTTAGGCCAATTTCAATAGACTTGTGATGGAGAAGGCCATCTGCATCCAGAAAGATTATGGGGACTGAATGTGGATTGATACATAGTATTTTCACCTTTTTGTTATTTACTCCCTTTTTGTCTTCTTTCTCATTTTTTTCCCATTTTGATCTGATATTTCTTGTGCAACACGATAATTGTGGAAATATGTATAGAAGAATAGAATGTATAGAACCCATTTATTTATGGATGAACTCAAGGCCTCACTCACAGATTGTATCTTGTCTAGGCTGTACCTTCTCAATGCCTAGCACACCTCAGTGCATATATTGGGTGCTTAATAAATGTATGTTGAGTAAATGAATGACTGAGAGAGGGCAAAATTAGCAGATTCTTGAAGTCAGAATTGATTTGGGACTCATTTGAAACCATTGGCAAGTGGCTTTAATTCTCTGAGCCTCAGTTTCCTCATCCATAAAAAGGAGTTAATGGAACTTGTAGTGTCTAGCTTATAGGACTTTTTTTTAAAAGAAGGACTAAAGATCCAATGAAATAATGTATATAACTGTTGTCTATTAACATTCTGATTATAAATTCCAACACTGATGGGCAAACTTCTGCTTCTAAATGAGCCTAAAATTTCTAATCCATCCCAAGCTACTCCAGCTCCATTACATGCTAGTCATGTTCAGCATATTTAAAATTCCTTTTTTTTAATTAAAACTTTTTGTTCACAAAGCATATGCATGGGTAATTTTTCCAATATTGACCCCTGTATAACCTCCTGCCTCAAATTTTTCTCTTTTTCCCCTACTCCCTTCCCCACCCTGCAGGCAGTCCAAAATACATGCCAATTATGCCGAAATACATGCCAGATCCAATATGTGTATACATATTCACCAAGCCATCTAGTTGCACAAGAAAAATCAGATCAAGAAGGAAGAAAAAGAAAAACTGAGGAAAAAGAAACAAAATGCAAGCAAATAATAACAGAGAGTGAGAATGCTATGTTGTGTTCCACCCTTTGTTCCCATGGTTCTCTCTCTGGGTGTAGATGGCTCTCTTCATCACTGCACAAGTGGAACTGGTCCAAATCATCTCAATGTTGAAGAGAGCCACGTCTGTCAGAATTGATTGTCATATAGTCTTCTTGTTGCCATGTATAATGAACTCCTGGTCCTGCTCATTTCACTCAGCATCAGTTCATATATGTCTCTCCAGGCCTCTCTGAAATCATCCTGCTGTTCATTTCTTACAGAACAATAATATTCCATAACATTCATATACCACAATTTATTCAATCATCCTTCAGTTGATGGGCATCTCCTCAGTTTCCAGTTTCTTGCCACTATGAAAAGGACTGCCACAAACATTTTTATACATGTGGGTCCCTTTTCCTCTTTTAATATCTTTTTGTGATATAGACCCAGTAGAAATCCTGCTGGGTCAAAGGGTATGCACAGTTTGATAACATAAAATTCCTTTTTCATATCAAAATAGATAGGTAGCTGCATGGTATAGTGGAGAGAATGCTGGGCTTTGAGTCAGGAAAACCCAGAGCTCTTCCACTCAAATCCATCCTCTCTTCAATTACTGAATTCAATTAAAGCCCTTGATTTCTTCAGCCTTAGGTCACTTCATTCCCCTCTTGTCCACTTGAGCTCATAGGCTGGAAGGGATCCTGGAGGCCATCAGTTTTGTCTCTCATCACTTCATACTGCAATAATCTTACTAAAGTATGATCTGTCACTTTTCTATCCAATAAATTACAGTAGTTCACTATTTCCTCTATGTCTTATATATATTTTATATCTTGGGAGTAGCTTAGTAGCACGGTGGATAGAGTACTGGGCTAGGAATCAGGAAGGCTCATCTTCCTGAGTTCAAATCTGGCCTGAGACACTTACTAGCTGTGTGATCCTGGGAAAGTCACTTCACCCTGTTTGCTTCAGTTTCCTCATCTGTCAAATGAGCTGGAGAAGGAAACTCCAGAATCTTTGTCCAGAAAATCCCAAATGGGGCCATAAAGAGTTGGATACAACTGAAATGACTGAACAACAAAATCTCATATGTAACCCTCTGTTTTGGGATTGTTTTTATCTTTCCATACTTAGCACTTAGATGAATGCCTGGCCATGCTAAGTGCTTTATGTATGCTTGTTGACTGACTGACACAGGACAATTCCCTGAGTATTTCTAAGTCTCCATTCTTACATCTATAAAATGAGAGAATGAGTGAGATCTCTTTAGGTATTTTCCAGTTCCAATGCTATGAATCTATAATCCTGCTTCAGATAGATGCAAGCTGTATAACAAGGGACAAATCATTTAATTTCTCTGTGCCTGTTTACTCACCTGTAAAATGATGAAGTTGAACTCTAGGGAGAAATGGACTTTCCAGCTCTAAGTATGAACCTATAAGGTTCACAAGGTTGTGACATCCCTTTGTGGTGGCCAATAATCACCACAGTCATTGTATAAACAGCATTGTCATATGTGAACCTTCCTAGGTTTTCTTTAGCAAAATCTCCTGGGGATCTGCTCTTATCACAGTTCTTCAGCATACTCTAATGATATTTTTTTGGTCTCAGGAAGCTGTACACAGTAAGAGGCAGCTTGGATAGCACATTAGACCTCAACTTGTGAAATCCAAACCCTATTTCAGCCGCTTACTAGCTGTGTAACTAAATCAAAAGGGTACTTATTAAGTGCCTATTGTGGGCCACACATTCTGCTAAGAACTGAGCATTCAAAGGCAAGGAAAAACAGTCCATGCCTTTGGAGAAACCAGTCTAATGGGAGAAAGGATATGAAAACAACTATGGACAAACAAGAGTTCTACAGGATAAATTGGACATAATCTCAGAAGAAAGCTATTAGCATTAAGGAACATTGAGAAAAGTTTCCCATGAATGGTGGGATTTTAGCTGAGACTGGAAGGAATCCAGGCACATAAGGTGGTGGAATTGAGAAGGGAGTGCATTTCACATTTCAAGCAGAATCAATAGTAAAAAAGCCACTGTTTCTGAACTGTAGAGTCTGGGTAGAGGAGTAAAGTGTATGAGGATTGGAAAGGTAGGAAAGAACCAGGTTATGGAGGCTTTGAAAGGGCCAAACAGAAGATTTCATATTTAATCCTGCAGGTAATTAGGTATTGCTAGAATATGTTGAATGTGTGTTTATGACATAGATTTACACTTTTTTTGCTGAGGCGATTGGGGTTAAGTGACTTGCCCAGGGTCACACAGCTAGGAAGTGTTAAGTGTCTGAGGTCAGATTTGAACTCAGGCCCTCCTGAATTCAGGGCTGTTCCACCTAGCTGCCCCTAGCAAATGTATACTTTAAGAAGATCATTTTGATAGTTGAATAGAATATGGACTTGAGTCAATGAGAAACTCGGGACAGGGAACCAACCAAAAGACTATTGTGATGGTCAAGGAAGGTCAACCATCAAATGAGGAAGGCTTGAACCAGGGTGATAGCAGTGTCAAAGGAAAGAAGAGGATATATGGAAGAAATATGCCAGGATGGAATTGATAAGACTTGGAAGCAGATTAAATATGGGTGGAAGGAGAGGAATAAGTCAAGGATAACAGATTATGAGTAATTGGGAAGATGATGGGACCTTTGAATAGTAAAAGTGAAATTTATTGATTGGTTGTGGTCCTTTGTGCCCAAAGAGGACCAAAATGACATCTCTATACTGGAGTCTATACAGAGTGAGTGCCCAATTGTGGCTGGTCAGACCACAAGCTCAAAAGGTTCTACCACACGTCTGGTACAAATAATCCATGCAAACATTTGGAGTAGAAATTTCTTCAAATTTGCACATCTCACAATTCTGCTTCATTCATAGAGCACAACTCTTTTTTATATGCAGGCATGTCATTTGCTAGCTGTGTGATCCTAGACAAGTCACTTAATAGGTGATAGCATCATAGAAAAGTAATTTAGTCTCTCTGAGCCTCAGATTCTTTTCTGTAACATGATGACATTGGACTTAATGTAATCTAAAGTCCAACTCTAAGTCTATGAGTCTATCTATATACAGGATTGTGACAAACATTCATTTTTTAGCTTGCATTCAGCCCCTTCTATCTTCTCATCTTTTCACTTTTCCATCCTGGATGAAGATTGATTTGCATTTGCCAATGCGTGGGGGGAGATGCAGACCAAAACAGGCAGACTTAGGGTCGACTTGGGGCAGCAGCACTGACAGCAGAAGAACCTTCACTGTCAGAGAAACAAGGTTCAAACACAAAGATCATAGAACAGTATAAGATGACATATAAGAAGTTGTAGGTTATTCAACGTAGACCGAAGGAGCTTAAAGACATTGGTAAAGGAGGAAATTGAGGGTGCTTTGCCAAGAGTAATGAAGAGTTAGGGGAGTCCCAATAGATATTTTCAGAAATGTTATGAGTTACTATGTGGGAAAAGAATTTGATTCATTCTTTCTGACCCCAGAGAACACAACTAGGACCAAAGGATGGGAGGTTAAAGAAGCAATTTTAGGTTTGATGATAGGAAACTTTCAGCAGTTAGAGCTGTCCAAAAGTTCAATGGTTGGCAGAAGGTGGGTTTCCTTTTAAAGGGGCTCTCAAACAAAGGTTGAATGGCTACTGGTAAGATGTATTATAAATAGGGGATTCTGTGTGAAGTATGGCTTGTATTACCAGGACTGGGAGGTCACTTCCAACTCAGATACCATATGATCTTTCTCTCTTCATCCCTCCCTTCATCTCTCTCTCTCTCTCTCTCTCTCTCTCTCTCTCTCTCTCTCTCTCTCTCTCTCTCTCTCTCTCTCCCTTTCTCCCTCTCTTCCTCTCCCTCTCCCTCTCCCTCTCCTTCTCCCTCTCTCCCGCTTCCTCCTTTCCCTCTCTCCCTTTCTCTCTTTCTCTCTCTCTTTTTTCTCTCATCAGTTTCTTTTATCTATCTATCTATCTACTTATCTATCTATCTACCTATTTATTTATCTATATCTATCTAATCTGTTATTGTCAACTACACTGGCATGTAAATTTCTTGAGTTTGAGAATCTTTCATTTTTTGTTATAACCTCAGACCTTTGCACAGTGCCTGACACTTAGTATGTTCTTCATAAATGCTCATTGATTAATTTGTGATTCTATGATACAAAGATAATAGAATATAATCTCTTTGAGAGTAGAGATTGGTTCAGGTTTTGTTTTTTAGTGGCTTTCATGGTGCTTGTCATGTTGTAGGAGCTTAAGAAGTGCTTGCTAAATTGAAGGGAATTGGCTGAGATCTTCATTGTTTAAGAGAGTCCTCTAGGTGAATGATATCCTTTGAATTTGCCTTGTCTCCCCAACTGGACTGCAAGCTCATTGAGTAAAGAAATTATTTTTTGTAATTTTTAAAATTCTTAGGTCCCAGTGTTAGGCCTGACCCCACAGAGGTTATTGAATAAATTATTCATTGAATTAACAAATAATCAGAATGATGCAACTTGATTTTTTTTTTTAATTTGAATTGTAGTAGACATTTTTGTTCCTGTCTGAATAGGGCAGGAATATGTAAAAATGGACCCTGGAACTTCCCTCTATCTGTGAAAATATTGACCCTGTGGGAAATGTGATATAGTGAGTTAACACCCGGTCTTCCTGAAATAACAAATGTTAACTCCCATTTAGCTTTTTTAACCTCTTGAGTCATATGCCCTGGCAGCTGAGAACAAGATAAAAATAAGAGCTGGGAGGTGGCAGTTATGAAGAGTGACAGAAAGGGGGAAGTTAGAGCATTAGAGCAGGGATCTGTCCACAGATGGGGTGCTGATACTTGCTGGAGTCATGGCTATGGGCTGGTTGATGAAGGTTCCTATTGATTATATTCATATTCAAATGTTTTCTTCTATGTGAGACAATTTTATTGTTTGAGATGAGCCAGGAAAAGCTTCAACCATGAACTTTGTTCTTGTATTTTGAGTCACACAATCACTAATTTTTTTTTTTGGTGCATTTCAAGGAACCTCAATGACTAGTATCTAGTCAAATCCACTTCTAAGGAAGAATCCCCATTACAATATAGTTGGAAGTGAGAATCCAGCCCTACTTGAAGACTTGCAAGGTGAGGGAGCTTATCATCTCTCAAGGTAGCTCATTCTACTTTAGGATATTACTAATTATTAGGAACTTTTCTTAGCATCAAGTTAAAATTTGTTTTTTTATGACATCTTAGTTCAGAGGATCATAGATTTAAAGCTAGTTGAATTCTCAGAAATCAATTCTTTCAATTCCCTCACTGAACAAATGAAGAAACTTGGGATCATAGAAGTGTAAAGGGCTAGAACTGAGCAATGTACTTGGATAATGAAGCACGTGAGACTAATTGCCAGTTGGACAGTTCCCTATTAACTTGTTTGAAGGTTGACCCTCCCCAGCTATTCTGTGCTGACTTGCTTGGTGGGACAAAGAGGGGGAAGTGACGTATGTAGGAGGAGTAGGAGGAGGAAGAGGAATTGAGTCAGTCTTTCCTGGCATTTGAGGGAGGAAAGGGTTTGTGAGATTGCTAGGCCTAAGCCCCTGACCTTGACTGTAAAAGATCAAGAATAAAGATGTTTAGTGATCCTGACTCCGGCTGATTTCTGGGAAGACAGAATTCCAGCATAGAAGGGGGTCCAAGGTCAGATAATAAGTGACAGGGGTGGAATTTGAGTCCGGGTCCTCAGATCCAGAATTCAGTGCTTCTTTCGACACTGTCTCTTTGAGTCACTTCTCCTGGTTCATTCCTGATTTATTATCCCAAGTAATTAAGTAACCAAGGAGAATTTATAAAACTTAGAAGAATGTAGAAAAAGTTTTTTTTTTTAAACTAATAGGGCTCTGGGTTCTAATGCTACAGTTTCCTGCAGGTGCTCAGACTTATCTGCTTCAATTTCTATTAGATAAATGGAGAAAGTCACAGAGACTCTTCTCATAGATATGACAAGATAATGACTACAAATGCTAGAAAAGCCCTTTGGAAATGCAAAATGCTATCCAAATATTTACTAAACATGTAAGTGGGAATAATAATAAAAATGACAAATGATTTTACAAGCTAGAAGCAAGAAGACAGCTAGAATGAGAGAGGAGGAAAGCACTGAAGTTGGAGTCACTGCTATCCAAAAAGATTATGGTCTTTTCTAAACAGAGTTAAAATGCCAGAAAGTGAAAGTAAATATGCAGGAAAGGAAAGAGCTTCAATTCACACATTCCTAACAGACTTGAAGAAGACTCTAAGGCAGCTAGAAAATGAGATTAAAGGGAACACTGAACATTGTCCCAAAGGATGATGGCAGCTAAGTGTTGAAGTATATAGAGCACTGATGCAGGTTCGAATTTATTAACATTTACTAGCTATGTGACATTAAGATAAATCACAACTTCTGTCCGACTCAGTTTTCTCATCTGAAAAATGGGGATAATAATAGCACCTGTCTCTCAGAGTTATTGTGAGCATAAAATATGTTAATATTTGTAAAGTGCTTTACACACATTATAGCTCGGCTACATATTGTTCTGATATTATTACCAAGATACATTGTAGAACAAAGGATCATAAAATTAGAGGATCCTATACATGTCAATTAAACATGTAAATGTTAATAACTGGCTCTCAAAAAAAAAGAGAAAAATCTATGCACAATAATTTTTTTTTTTACTGAGGCAATTGGGGTTAAGTGACTTGCCCAGGGTCACACAGCTAGGAAATGCTAAGTGTCTGAGATCAGATTTGAACTCAGGTCCTCCTGACTTCATGGCTCATGCTCTATTCACTACACCACCTAGCTGCCCCAGCACAATCGACTTTTAAGTTTAATCTGTCTTACCAACATTTTTTCCCCATCACCTTGAAGTTAGACAACTAACAAACAATAAATCGAGCCAATTTGTAGCCTTTGCTGATTTCTGAGATATAAATACTTACACTGAAAATTTGACAACTGGCTCCTTTAAATCAATTTGAATTGGCTTGAACACACCTCTGATATATTTAAAGTGGATGGGACACTGGGTTAGGGTTATGTTAAAGGGATTTCAGACTAGGTCCAATACTCTCTCTCTGTTCCGTGCTGTTTAATAAGACCATAGTTTTAGAAATGAAATGGACTTTGAAGGCTATCCATCCTTCTCTTCCATTTTATAGATGGAGAAAATAAGGATAGGAAGTTGGAGTGATTTGCTTAAAGTCATAAGACTGATTCCTCTCTTCTCCTGATGTGTTCTCAGCAGGATCATATTCCCATCAGAGAAAATAGCCAGATGTGATGAGAAAATCATTGTATTCTGGGATTTGGAAATTGTGTGTTGAAATAAAAGGAGCTGTCCATTTACTATGGAGGGACTGGTTGATAATACAGATCATCTAGAAGTCAGACCCTCATTTCAAAAAAACATTTCAGGACCATAGATTTAGAAGAGATCATATAGAAATTAAGGAAATAAAGAAATTAAAACACAGAGAGGAAAATGTCATATAGTTGTTATTTGTCCTTTATTTTCAAAAAAGACATGACTTGTATGTGAATTATATTTAAATAAGGAAGAGTTGCACAAATTCATCAACCTTACTTTCTCTTCTACAGTCACTGAATTTCGGTGGCAGGGCAAAAGTTAGTGACCTGTGATGGCCAGGGATGCAAATACTGATACCTTTGATGCTAACTAAGCTCTAAATGTTCCACAGGACCTGTTTTAGCTGCCCTCAGGCTGTTGGAACAAGCTGTTTTTACCTGCTCATTTTATTGGGGGAAGTTTTTGCATGCTTGGGATAAACATCCTCCCAATTCAGTGATGGATCTGTGGCCCATCAGGTACCCTGAATCTGGTTCAAGTTATGTGCTGAGATGGTTCTACTGTAGCATGGCTGCTGGGAATGCGGCATCTTTCTGGAGCCACAGGTGAGAATCAGGTGACATGTAGACCATAAGAAGCAGAACTCCATCTCCTATATACAAACTCATGTTTCCCCTAGTGAAATTATGTTTTCATTCTTTTAATTTGGAAAACTTGATTTTCCTTCTCTTCTTTTTAGTTCTTAGCTAGCTAAAGGTTTGTCAATTTTGTTAATCTTTTCAAAGAATCTGCTTTCATTTTTTTTTTTTTTGGTTTTTGGTCTTGTAGGCCTTTTTGGTTTGTAATTTATCTATTTTTCCTATAACTGCTAAAGTTTCTCCTTTGGGATTTATTTTATATTTGTTTATTTCTTTCGATCACAGATTTAGAGAAAAAAAGATCCCGAGACATCACTGAGTCCCCCTCTTAATTTTACAAAGGAGGAAACTGAGTTCCAGAGAAGTGAAATCATTTGTCCAGTATCATACAACTAGTAAGTTTCTGAGGCAGGATTCAAACATAGTGCTTCTTGGTTTTATGTCTAGCATTCTCTCCATTATGCAACACTACATATTATTTGTTGAATTTTTTAATTTAAAAATTGCAATTCATCAATCTTCAGTTTTTTATAACTTAGCAAATGTACTCAGAGATCATTTTTCCTTGGAGGGCTATTTTAATCACATCCCAGAAATGTTGAGTTATTGGTCCATCATTATCATTATCCTTCACATAGTTACTACTTGTTTTTATGATTTAGTCTTTGACCCACTCATTATTCAGGATGTCATTAAGTCTTCATTTAGATCTGTATCTTTTGCTTCCATTTCTTGTGTTAATAATAGCTAGAGTAGGGATTATTAGCCTTCCTTGACATGGTGGATTCCATTGACAATCCAGAAAAGGACCCCTTCTGAGAATAATGTTTTCAAATGCATAAAATAAACATATACAACTGCAAAGGAAATTGGGTACATAGAAATGCATTTGTTAAAATATTTTAAAAGAAGTTCAGGAATTCTCATTTAAGAACATCTCCATTAAGTTTTATAAAGGATGAATTGAGTATCTTTGCTTATTGCCATGTGTTGGAATTTTCTAATGCTTTGATTTAAAAAAATACTATGTGCAAAGAAAGCAATTAATCCCATGTCTTAGGCATGATTTAAAACTCACCCAGAAAATTCTGGATGAGCCACAACTTGGACACATCTGTTCTGAAGAAGGGATCTGGGGTCTAAAGTCTTTGGTTGGGGGCAGGGAAGAGAGGTTGGAGAACGCTTTCTAGCATTCAGGGCAATTACTTCTCAAGCACAGCAATGAAGGTTCTGTGATATTGGGACATCACAGCCTCAAACAGTTACACACACTCCAAAGAAACCCCTCATTAGTAGTGACAACAATTAAAACAAAGTGGATGCAAGAACTGTACAATCATAATCCATTAATCCCTCACACAGCCCAACAAATTACAGGGTTCTTCTGCCCTTGGCTGACTGCCGTGACACCAGCAAATGAAAACCTCCTATTAGCCCCAAAGGTGACGTCATGGGTGGAATGTCTCCAGTACAGGCCCAGAGACACTTAAGTAGAATTTTTTATCTCTCCCAACTTATTATTCAGACCCAAGATACTTCTGTGTAGGTGTAGGGCTGAGGTCTTAAGGATCCTTTTGAGTAGTTTTTGCTTTCCTGACTGAGGTGTGGAAACTAATGAAGAAACCTAATTTGGGACATCAGGGAGGGTCAGGTGCCAATTTTCCCATTTACAGTGTTTTGGGGTCATGGGGAATAATTGCAAATAGAAGATTGGTGTCTCCTATGACAAGTCAGCCTAGAGGAAGTAGACTAGCAGCATAATAGGAAACTTTGGTTTACAAATAAGGAAGGGCTTTCTTTAGAAGAAAGGGTGTTAGACTCTGGAATGGGAAGCCAGTGTACAAGAGTTAGGAAAATAATAACAGAATCTGTCTTTTTTGAAGAGGTAGAAGACTAGGAGAATGGATCATTAAATATACTGTTGGACTTGGTTAATGTGTTCATTATTTTTTCTGGACTTTTTTTTTCCTCTTTCTTTTTAAATTCTTTGCTAGAAGGGATGGTTCTCTAAAGTGCTGTATATGTCAGGTTAGGAGAGGCATATTAGGAAATGAAAGGGATGTAAAAATGCATCAATAAAATTATGATAATAATTGCTGACATTTATATATGTTATCTTATTTAACCCTTACAATAGTCCTGTATCCTGTAGATACTATTATAAGTGTAATGGTCCCACTCTGCAGATGAAAAAATTCACAGATTCCTAGAAGTCAAATGGCCTGACCAAAGTCAATGCCAAAATAAATGACAGAAGCCAGAGTTGAATCTGGGCAACTAGGTGGCTTAATGGATAGAATGCCTGACCTAGTGTTAGAAGAACTTATCATCGTGAGTTCAAATCCAACCTCAGACACTTATAAACTGTGCGACTGTGGGCAAGTCATTAAAACTCTCTTTGCCTCAGTTTCCTCATCTGTAAAATGAGTTGGGAAGGCAGTGGCAAATTACTTCAGATTTGTTGCTAAGCAAACCTCAGTGGGGTTACAAAGAGTTGAAGCTCTATGAGGCTTAATGAGGCAATGACTTAGAGATCATTAGCTATCATTAGCTACCAAAGTTCCAGTACTTCTCAGAGGCAAGAGGCTGAGCTACTTGGCTGGATTTCTAGAGTTGTTCTGTTGAACTTGGCACCAAGCTTTAGCCATCAGAGAAGGCTGGTTATTCTAATTCATAAGATTGATCATCTGCAGAGAAAAACGGATCTTCAATGCTTGCTGAAGAAATGGACCATGAAGGAAACATCCTTATACCTTGGGATGGGATTTACCTATTTTCTTCTGGCAGGAATGCATTTTCTGAGCTGAAAGGGCTCCTTAGATGCAAGGGGGTGATTATGTCATGGCAGGAAATAAGCAGGCTCTCTATAGAGAGAAACATCTGCCAGATTGGGTGGCTAATTGTGTTCAGAGGAAAGGAGAGAAACTCATGGACTCAGAATAAGCAGAATGGTTTAAACTGAACTTAAATAGAAACTTCTTCAAGAACATTTCTCATTGAATGGTCATGCATCTTCAAGGTATCTGTGGAGGGGAAGCTCTCTACTTCCTAAGGAAGCCTATTATACTTTGGGATCCCTCTAATTATTTGGAAGTTTTTCTTGACATCAAGACTTTTTAGGAATATGCACTCTTCTGCCATGCAATTTCAGATGGAATAATCACCATACATAGTATATATATATATATATATATATATATATATATATATATATATATATATATATATATATATATATATATATATATATATATATATATATATATATATATATATATATATATATACATACACATGTATATATATGTATATATATACATATATATATGTATATATATACATATATATACATATGTATATATATATATACATATGTATATATATACATATACATATGTATATATACATATTCAAATAATTGGAGGAAGCTACCATGTCCCTGCCTAAATCTTCCCTTCCTAGGTTAAGCATACATAATTCCCTTTATATGTTTTACAATCTCTCAACAATTCATTTCTCCTTTTGGTATAAAAAGTGGAGATTGATCAGTCAGACTGCTTATTAATGACCCAGATGCCTCCCTCCACACTCTGAGGACTGGGGTTTGAGCTATTCCCTCCTAGATACAGTGAGTAGATGACTGCATTTAATATTGTAACTCTGGACTCCTCTTAACACAACATCCACTCATTTTTGCCCAAGGAACTCTTTCTCTGTCTTTATTGCTCTGTCTGTCTCTCTTGGAGTTGGAATCCAGTAGTTTTCTTCATTAAAGGTACTTACATTCATCAGTGAAAACTGTCATACTTTTTTGGGGGGTGGAGAGTACTTTATGATCTTAAGACTTTTCCCATGATTAATAGCAGCAGTGCAAAAATAATACCCCATACTTCATTCTTTCATTCATGAAATATTTATTAAGCACCTAGCATCTTTCTGACACATAATAAAGGAAAGGGATGATGATGATTCATAGAATCACAGAAGATTCTGTGAGAAAGAATTGAAGAGAGCTGGAAAGGAACTCTGGGTCCACCTAGTCCCACTTGTACATGAAGAGACCCATCATAATAACACATCAGACAGATTTGTCATTCAACCTCTTCTTGAAGTCTTCAAAGAATGGGAAACAGCCACCTTCTGAGGTGCCCATGTCACTTGGGGACAGCTCTAATTGAAAGGAAGATGATGGTGAAAATGATAATAGTAATGAAGATGATGATGATAATATGATATTGATGGTAGGTGACATGGAAGAATGGCTAGGAGTTGATCTTGGAATCAGGAAGATCTAAGTTCAAGTCTCTTCTATGATATATACAGGCTATATAAAATGGAAAAGGAGAGTTTATCTCTCAATGACTCAGCCAACTCTTTAAGACTATAAATTATTTAATAGACAGTTGCCAATAGCCATTGATGGAGTAGATTTCCTTAAGAGGAGCTACCCACATTGATGTAATTGCAGGTCCATTTTCCCTTCTTCCAATAATAACAATAGAGACTGATATTTATGTAGTACTTTAAAGAACTTAAAGCATTTTGACCCATTCTTATTTGATCTTATAGCCATGCTGTGAGGCTGGCTGTTATTGTTGTTTGGTTCTGGAAGAGGACCACAACATCAGGGAGCTGACGCCATGACAAACAAGTGAATTGGGTTTACACGAGAGAGAGCTTTGTGGTCATCAGCCTGCCTTTCTTTCACAAAGCCATCTGGGTGCATTGGCATGATATGGATCAAAATGAGTGCAGATGGCCCTGGATGCAATAGCAGACCTTGGCTTTTTAAGATAAGTTCTTTAACAGGTCTCAGTTTGACTGAGGCAATGCCCATTAGTGATTAAGGCTAGGTAAGAAAAGAAGCAGAGAATGGCCTCTTTTACCTAGTCAAAATCAGTGTAGGAGGGGAAGACGCTGAGGAGTTTTAGCCAAAATGGAAAAAATTGCTATTTAATGTTAAGGATAATGCCTAAGTGAAGGGTCAGGTCAATTCTCCAAGAGCCTCCACAGCTGTGTATCATAAACTTGAAGGTGTTGCAAAGCAGTCTCC